>NW_020837949.1:35018855-35080714 GCF_003676395.1 Aethalodelphis obliquidens
CGGGCCCAGCCGCTCCACGGCATGTGGGGTCTTCCCGGACCGGGGCACGAACCCGTGTCCCCTGCATCGGCTGACAGACTCTCAACTACTGCGCCACCAGGGAAGCCCTATATAGTTATTTTAAAACATTAAGTATCTGTCCTATTTGGTGATAAATAATGCCAAACTGTTGTTATCAATGTACTTGCCAATCAGTCAGAAGGACTTTAATGTTAACAGGTTAAAATAATTATTTTATTATCTCTTATGCTATATTCGCAAACCACAATACTCTTATTATTTTTAAAAATGATGCCTATGATTTCATTCTGTCAAGGATAATTTACTTAGACATTTGGATAAAGCCAGACTTTACTAATATATTCCATTTGCTTTATGATGTTTTATTTTGTTTCATTGTGTTTGAGATGGAAATTGGAAATAAGGAATGTAGAAGCTGCAAATATTTTATCTCACAATAATAATCCACAAAGTAGAATACCAACTTAGCCACCAGAAATCAGAGATGTGTACATATAAGATAAACCTGAAAGGTTTTTTTCATAATGTCAGCTGTAAGAATGAAGCAAATACATTAAAAATTCTTTAGTAGAAACCAAGATCACAGTGAATGCATGTATCATATATATCGTATATAAAAATGGAAATATGAATATGCTTTTCTTACTCATTGTTTTACTCTTAAGCTTACCTTGTCCAAACCTCCACTGTGTTAGATTAGTTCAATGTCTACCTATGTTCACTACCATAAACAATATTCATTTTAATGATCTGAAAGTGTTGGCATATATGACAGTAATTTAAATTGAATCTTATAAATGCCAAATAAAAACTGCAGGAAAAATTAATAGTATAATTGGTTGGAGGGATTTATGTTTAATTAGAGTATCTTGGGGAACAACAGGGAAAACTCTGTTTCTTTTTCCTCATATTTTCATGAGGAGACTTTTGATCAAGAAATGCCATTAGTTTTATTCTGTCCCTCACTTCTTACCATGAGAGTGGCAGAGACTCATCACACTGGTGAGTTTAAGAGAATATACGAACGGGCCCAGTTCAATTCCTTTTTCTCAGTTCAGTGCTACCTGTAGAGAAGACACATTCAGGCCTGTTTTTATCCATTCGTCAGTGACAGAGGACTGTGGATGTCCCACTGTGCCAGCAGCTGGGAGGGTACCACTGTCTAATCCAGAGCTGAAGCCAATTTCATAGGGACACATAATGCATGTCCTCCAATTCAGCCTCTACCAGTAATAAAACTGGTACTTTGATCTCCATCTGCCTGGCACCTGTGTCTGTTTCTCTGAAGTTTCCAAAGTCTGGAGGGGACGTGATTAATGTGATTTATCCAACCTCTAAAACCCCAAACCAAGTCGACTGCTGACATAGAGATAGAGATCTACATAGACTGAATACTGTAAGATTGCCTATTCTTATTTATTCATTCAGTAAGTATTTACTGAACATTGAGTATGTGCCAGGTATTCTCTAGGTATGGGAATATGGCAGGCGAGAAAAACAGAAGCCAGTATCTTAGGAAACCAACTCTAAGCACACACCACCAGGCTGTTGAGTAAATCAGCAGGGAAATAGGAAGAGGAATACACCTGTGTTTTCTTTTTCATGGACTTCAGAGTATAAATTACAGTATTTCAACATATTAATTGCAACAAAAAATAATAATAGGCTGATATAAAACTGCAGATAGTCATCCATTTGACCTACAAAAATAGCAGTTGTCTTACAATGGAGACTAATAATTTGACACTAAAGAATAAGTGAGCAAATTCTATCCTCTTGGAATGACACAAAAGACCATATAAATATCGAAAAATCTAAAATAAAACTAATTAATGATTATAAAGAGATATTTTAATTTAAAGTAGGGTTTAAATATATAAATAATGAATAGGGTTTGATGTGGGAAAACCACTTGTACAGATTGATTGAATCTTATCAGTTCTGGGTAATAATACCATATCCTATTCCATGACAAACTAACAGAAGCAGTATCAGTTTTCTTTTAATACATCTGAATATTAAAGATTAAATATTAAAAGTAGCACTGATTTTCTTTTAATGCAATTGAATATTAAGGATTCATATTAATAACAACACTTATCCCCTCTAATGTCTTTCTCATATTTAAAGTACTTTACAAATATTAATTCCAAAAAATCATTAATAGTGTCAATCCAAGATGGATAATATTCATATGTTTCAAAGATAGTCTATATCCAAAAAGCTTTACACGTATGAAAACAGAAGACTTTACAAAAACTCTGACAAATCGCTAATACCAGCTAACAAAGACACAAAATATAACACTTTTTTGTATTTATAGAAGATTATAACCACTATGATACTAACAGGGAAGAGGTGGCATTTTGCCAACTGGTATGAGAGCTGTTCTGCTCCCTAGAAAATTAAAATTCTTAAAAAATTCGATACTAAATACAGAATTATTTAAAGTTAGGAGTAAAGGACAGCAGAGGGAAAAGAATGATTTTGTCAGTGGAACAAGGCAGAAAGGCAGTCAGTGAACGGTTACCCCAGCAGAGGCAGAGCCAGCCTGCAGTAGCAGTGTGCTCCAGGTCAGACTGAGGTGTCTCACCCAATGCCATGTCTTGATGTTACTACATCTATCACAGTCTATATATGCTGAGAATAGGCATAGGTGCTAGAATAGGTGCTAGTTTATTACAAGTCTCTGAACTTCAAGAGAGGACACGATATATAGGATAAAAGATGATTTCCTGAAAGGCAATAAGAAATTTTATGAAATACTATGCAGTTACTTTAGATTTTTCACCTCTGAAATCTCAATTGGAGATAGGATCTTGAAAACTCTAGCATGATGATAACATTTCAGAACAAAAATGATAGTGTTAAAATGAGCATACCCTACAGAAACTTATGTCATAGCTTATCCTCTCATTTTTCCTTTCTATACAAAATTAATTGAGATGATTTAAAAGTACATTTTCAGTATAATCTGTTGCAAGGTGAGAGCTCTGTAGTTCAAATACCTACAACTATGCTCATCAAGGATTGCTGAAGTTTTACTGGTTTTCCCTAAAGCCAATCCTTTCTAATTTTTGTAACATTAAATTAACTTTCAAAAATTAAAATATACCCTTTTATGTAGTTACTTTTCTGTTATTTTAAAACAGCATTGAGGGACTTCCCCGGTGGCACAGTGGTTAAGAATCCGCCTTCCAATGCAGGGGACACGGCTTCGAGCCCTGGTGGGGGAAGATCCCACATGCTGCAGAGCAACTAAGCCCGCCCGCCACAACTACTGGGCCTGCACTCTAGAGCCCGTGAGCCACAACTACTGTGCCCATGCACCACAACTACTGAAGCCAGCGTGCCTAGAACCCGTGCTCCGCAACAAGAGAAGGCACCACAATGAGAAGCCTGCGTGCAGCAACGAAGAGTAGGCCCTGCTTGCCATAACTAGAGAAAGCCCGCATGCAGCAATGAAGACCCAACGCAGCCAAATAAAAAACCAAACAGAATTGAAGTGACATGAGTCAAAATAAATATTATGGTTCAGGTAAACTAATAGTTGGGTCATATTTAAGAGTCATCTGAGGATAAACTCTTACAAAATACTTAGTTTTTAAAATGACAAAATTAAGTTGCTATAAATCTTAATGTAGTTTTTAAAACTTTCTAGAAAAGATTTGAGTCTGGGAGATAAAGTCCAACCCATGGAAAGAAATTAATTACATATGTTTACAAAATAAGTAGGTCAAATAGGCATCATAGATGATGTCAACAGGCATTATAAAATTATTCTGAGTATTTGAGTAAACATAGACTTACATCTCTGAGATGCTTATAAGCTGAAGTGCCTTATATTTATGAATTTTAAACTCTCCACATGTACAGTCTTTGTTTTAAAACCCAGAAAAGAGTTGAAATGGAAAAAAAAAAAAGATTTGAAATGGAGAGCACATAATCACAGTGAAACCTTCAGATGCACAAAACTTACATTCTCAACTACAAGAGCATATGTCTTTCTATAACACTCCTCAGATGAGGCAATTTCTGGATGTACTTATGTAAAAAAAGATGACTTATAAGCATTTCTGAAATAACATTTTCAAATTTAATGAAGATCAGGAAAACAATGAGATGGTGTTTACAACAAATAACACTGACAGAGAAATCTAAAATTCCTGACTATTTGACTTTTAATAAAATAAAAACCTTCTAACCAGCTTGGTAACAGGAATGCTGACAATAAAGTTCATTAGAGGATCAAGTTCAGCAATCACTCATTAAGGGCTTATCACAGACAAGGCACTGTGCTTGGCACTTAGAGGAAGCAAAAGCAAACAAGACTTCACTTTCTCACTTATATTATGATTGGAGCAGACACCAAAGCTGACACCAAGTAAACCCATTTACTTCCACGTCCTTTTCCAGCTCAAATTTTTCCAGTCTCCCAGCAATATTCACTTACACGATGTTGTTGTTGTTGATTTTCTGGGAAAAGGACTTTCCCCACCCTTGCTTTTCTGTCTCATTTTATTCCTATTTTTAATTTATGCCATCTTGTTGTATTCTGCATACTCTAAGTTGCCTTAAGACCATTGTAGAATGCGGCAGGGTATAAAGAAACAAATAGAAGACAAACACAGAAGAAGAAAATCAAGTCAAGATATTCCAGGACACACTTGAAAATCAAATTTTAAATGTCCAACTCTTCTTTCTCAGCTGACATATTGGCCTTGAAGTCAGAATATCAAGATTTTAATGCTACCTCAATATCTATAAAATTTTAGGCATGATTCTGATCCTTACTAAGCCTCAGTTTTATCATCTGTTTTATCATCTGTAAGTAAAGGTAAAAACAGCCATGTCACAGGATTTTGTCTGCATATTGCAGAGTAGTTGGTATGGAAGAAATGTTCAACAAAAATCAATTTTATTTCCTTCCTTTACAAACTCATTAGCTGTCTATTGCTCTAATATTGCAGTAAAATGTCAGTCAACAACATGGCATGTCTTGTTAGCAAAAACAGAACAAATGTAAAACCAGTATATGGATAAAACTATTAAGACAGTAAAACCAAAAATATCAAGATAAAAATTCATTTAAAAATTCTGCCCACATTTTCTTATAGTTACTACACCAAACTCAAATACTTTGCAGAATGAAACAGAGATATTTTTTAATGAAAAAAATGGTCCATTACTTCCTCTAAATTTCTGCTTCTTAGTCAGGGTACATATATGACCCCCAGAGTGTACATTAAGAAACCAAAGGATGAACATTTTGTCGTATTAGTTTTGAAAAATTGTCAACAAACATTTTTGTATAAAATATAACTAGACGACAAAATAGGAATCAAGATTCCCTTGAATATAGGGGCAGAGGAGGGGGAAGCTTGAGATATCAGTGATAATTTTCAATTGCAAAGTGATTTTTCAGTTAATTCTCCCCAAATTGATCTATATATTTAAAACAACCCCTCCTAAAATCTCAGCAGGCTTTTTGTTGTTGTTGTTGAAACTGACAGGCTGAACCTAAAATGTATATGAAAATTCAAAGAACTTAGATTATCCACAACAATTTTTAAAAGGAAGTAAAAAGTTGGGGTACACACGCAATCTGGTTTCAAAGCTTGCTATAAAGCTGCAGTTATTAAAACAGTGGTACTGGTATAAAGATAGACCTAGAGATCATTAAAACAGATAAGAAAGTACAGAAATATGCCCTTAATATGTATGGTCATCAACTGATTTTTGACAATAGAGCCAAGACAATTTAAGAATAAAAGATGGTCTTTTCCACTAATGACCCCTTCATACCATATACAAAAATTAACACAGAATGGATCAAACCTAAATGTGAGAGCTAAAACTATAAAACTTGACAAAAAATAATAGAAAATCTTTACGATCTTAGATCAAGCAACAACTTCTTAGACATACACCAAAAGGATAACCCATAAGGTAAAAAATAATAAATTGGGCTCAATCAAAATTAAAATATTTTGCTCCTCAAAATGCCATTAAGAAAATATCACTAATTAGGAGGAAAATTTTGGAAATCATATATCTGATATGGAACTTGTATCCAGAATATATAAAGAACCCTTACAACTCAATAATGAAAAGTCAAACAACCCAATCAAAAAATGGCCAAGAGATTGAATAGACAATTCACCAAAGAAAATATACTAATGGCCACATGAATATCATTAGTTATTAATGAAACGCAAATTAAAACCACAATGAGATACCACTATATGCCCACCAGAATGGCTCTTATCAAAAGGACCAAAAATACCAGAAGTTGGCAAGGACAAGGAAAACTTGGGGTCCTCATACATTTCTGGTGGGGATGTAAAAAACAAAACAAACACCACTTTTGAAAAAAAGTTTCTGTTTAGTAGTTTCTTAGTGGATATACATAAACTTATCATTGAACCTTGCATTCATACCCCTAGAAAACTACCTAAGGGAATGAAAATATATGTCCACATGAAGACTTATACACAGAAGTTTACAGCAGCATTATTTTGAATAGCCAAAAAGCAAGAAATCCAAATGTCTATAAACTGGTGAATTGATAAACAAAATTTGATCCATTCAATGGGATATTTCTTAGCAATAAAAGGAAAAAAATTCTAAACATGCTACAGCATTGATGAATCTCAAAAGCATTATGCTAACTGAAAGTAGCCAGGCACAAAAGATTACATATTGTAAGATTCTATTTATAAAAAATTTATAGGAAAGGCCAATCTGTGAACACCGAATACAAATCAGCAGTTGCCTAGGATGGGACTGGTAGCAGGGCTCGACCGCAAATGAGCATGAGTGAGTTTTCGGGGGGTAATAAAGAAATTATAGAACTGGATCTGGTGATGATTACACAACTCTAAATATACTAAAATCATTGAATTCCATCAACTGCAATGAGTGAATTTTATGGTATGAAAATTATACCTCATTAACGCTGTTAAAATTAACACAACATTGTAAATCAACTATACTTCAATTTTTAAAAATTAAAAAATAAGAACAAATGAGTATGCAAAGTTCTAAACTAAAGCCATAGACTATTTTTGCAATGATTAATCAATCATTAGTTTAAGATGTTTAACCCAAAGAAGCGGACATAAAGTAGAAACATAACTATTTTCAAATACCTGATGTATTTCTAACATACGATATATGTATGCATATGTACACATATGTAATGTGCCCTTCAAAGGACAACTAAGGCTAATGGGTCTTAATTAGAACAAATAAATTATAAGAATACAAATACAAATCAATACACTGAGAACTCTCTAAAATTAAGAGCCGAAGTTTCCAAAAAATGAGCTGTGAACATTTAACAGGATGCTCCATGAGTCAGTCTATTTCTTGTTACTGAAACTGTTTTAAATGGTTAATTGACTAGCTAGTATTGCTCAGAGCCAACTCCTACATGGAATGGAATTGAATAATAAATCAGATGACCCCCAAGATTCCTTTCATTTTTAGGATATTTTTATTATCTTTATTTCTGCCACTGAACTGACACATTAAAAATGAGGGTAGCCTTGAGACAAATGGGCACTCAAAGTCAAAATTACAGTCCAGTCCAGGGCCTAAAACAAAGCCTCTA
Organism: Aethalodelphis obliquidens; assembly: GCF_003676395.1. NCBI lineage: Eukaryota > Metazoa > Chordata > Mammalia > Artiodactyla > Delphinidae > Aethalodelphis > Aethalodelphis obliquidens. The sequence continues at coordinate 35,026,492 of NW_020837949.1, forward strand.
CTTGTCTGATGACCCTAATATATAATGGGTCTGAAAGTGAAGTTGTTAAGGTTCTTGATGAATATACTGAGTCTGGCCCAGGCAGCTACTGGGGATGCTTACTCTAACTGTAACAGCATAGAGGGTCATCTTATAGCCAATAATAAGCTGTCTTCTGATCTGACAAGTTTTGGAGTACATCTTTTCAAAAAAAATTATCAATTTTTTTTTAATATAAGGAGGTAAGGTACTGATATGAAAAGATTATTTTATTCATTTCTTTCTTAACAAAAATAACAATTTTCAGCAGGAGAAAAAAGAGTAGAATTATGTAACTATTGTGCTGTGTTATAAGTAATAGTTATTGTCAAAATAAATCTCTTCTTGCCTCGAAAAACATCTGAACTGAGCTCAAGTAAAACTATTATTTCAAGAATAATCTCTGTAGTGGAGAGGTGATGGGGGTTCATAGGATACATCAGCATCAACTAAAACAAAATAAGGTAGATGTTATATTATAGACAGAAACACATGCTTAAAATTTCAGTGAAACTTCTGAGACTATAGTTTTTGCCTTGGCGATTAAAACCTTGGAATTTTAATAAAGCAATACTTATTTTAATAAACTATTGCAAACAATACCCTTACTGTGACATTTTCTACCTCGTTCATAACCAGAGAATACTATACATATGCGTGCATACATATGTGTTTTAGGTTTATACTTTTCTAATTTCAAATTTTGTATTCATTAGGTCATTTTACTCTTTAAAGAGATGAGATTTTAAACATGGCAGGAAGATGTAGTTGAACTGGACAGCAAATAACAGCTACTGGCTTGCTCTTGGTTATCTATGAGCCTACTTCAGTGTGTTTCCTGTGTGTTCAATTAGCTCTTTTTTTTTTTTTAAACAAGTTAAGATGATCATCTCAACAGACAAAGAAAAAGCATTTAATAAAAACATTCAGAAACTAGGAATAGAAGAAAACTTCCTGGACCTGATAAAGGGCACTTACAAAACAAAACAAAACAAAACACATCTAACATCATATTTAGTGGTGAAAGATTAAATGCTTTCTCTCTAAGTTCAGAAAGAAGAAAAGAATGTCACTTGTTGTAACATCTATTTAACACTGTACTAGAGGAACTAGCTAGGGTAATTACATGAAAAAACATGAAAAGGCATCAAGATTTTGGGAGGGAAATATTAAATGTATGTGATTTTGTAAAAAAAAACTGTGTATATAGGAAATCCTAAGGAATCCATACAAAAAGTCTGTTAGAACGAATAAATGAGCTCAGCAAGGTAGCAGGACACAGGATCGATATACAAAAGTGAATTGTATACTAGCAATGAACAATGTGAAAATAAAATTAAGAAAAAAATCAATTTACAATAGCATCAAAAAGAATAAAATACTTCAAAATAAACTCATGAAAATAAATGCAGAGCTTATACACTGAAAAATACTAAATATCATTGAAAACAATCACAGAAGACCTGAATAAAGAGAAAGACATCTAATGTTCATGGATTTGAAGACTTAATATTAAGATGACAATATTCCCAAAATAGATCTATAGATTCAAAACAATCTTTATCAAAGTCCTAGCTGTATTTTTTTTGCAGAAATCGACCAGCTGATCCTAAAATTCACATGGAAATGCCAAAACAATATAGAAAAAGAAAAAAGTTAGAGGACTCGCACTTCCAGATTTCAAAACTTACTATAAAACTAGATAATCAAGACAACGCAGTACCAACAGAAGAACAGACATACAGATTAATGGAATAAAACTCAGAGTATAGAAATCAACACACTTATGGTCAATTGATTTTGGGCAAGGGAAGACAATTCAAGAACAGTATTTTCAACACAAGGTGCTGGGACTACTGGATAGCTAAAAGCGAAAGAATGAACTTGGACTCCTATCTCACAAGATACGTAAAAATTAAATCAAACTGAATCACAGACCTAAATGTAAAATCTAAAACTATAAAATTCTCAGAAGAACACATCTTTGTGACCCTAGATTAGGCAATGATTTTCTTAGATGTGGCATCGAAAGCACAAGTGACATCAGAAAAAAACAAATCGGACTCTGTAAAAATTTAAAATTTTTGTGCTTCAAAGGACACCATAAAGAAACTGAAAAGATAATCCACAGAAATGGAGAAAATATTTGCAAATCATATACCTGAGATTAGTATCTAGAATGAGTTTAGTATCTAGAATGTATAAAAAAGTATTAAAACTCAACAATAAAAAGAAATATACCCAATTTTTTAAAAGAGGACAATATTTGGAATTATAAAATGGTGTATCCACTTTGAAAAAGTTTGTCAACTCCTCAAAAGGTTAAGCATAGAGTTACCATATGACTCCTAAGTATATAACTAAGAGAACTGGTAAGCATATGTCTAAATAAAAGCATAAGTGTTCATACCAGTATTATTCATAATAGCCGAAAAGTGGGAATAATCCAAATGGCCATCAACGAATGAATGGATAAACAAAATGTGGTATATCTATTACAATGGAATATCATTTGGCCCTAAAAAGGTATGAAGTATTGATGCATGCTACAACATGGATGAACCTTCAAAACATTATACCAAGTGAAAGAAGCCAGACATAAAAGGCTGTGTGCCGCATGATTCTATGTATATGAAATGTACAGAATGGGAAAATAGAAGGTAGAACAGTCGTTTACAAGGGCTGGGGAGAGGGGGAGGTGGTAAGAGACTGCTGATGGGTGTGGGGTTTCTTTCTGAGGTGAGGAAAATGTTCTAAAATTTGATAGTGGCCAACAGTTGCACAAATGTATGAAGAGTAAAATAACACTGAATTGTACACTTTAAAATGAAGGATTTAATAGTATGTGAATTATGTCTCAATAAAGCTGTAATTAGAAAAATAAGTCAAATCAGGTGGGCCACTTAAGATAGATCAGGACCATCATTCAGTAAGGAATAAAAAAACTTGTCAAGGACATATTATAGGAAGAGGTGTAGATGGGGAAAATGACTCACAGAGCTTTAATTCCAACAGGGGAAGACAGAAAACATAGAAAAAAAATTAAATAAACAAGACAATTACAGCTTGTAATAAAGGCCATGAAGGAAAATATAGTGACCTGACAGAGAAAAATTATTGGAGGCCTACATTAAACAAGGTAGTCAGGGAAGGCCTCTATGGGGATTTGATCCAAAGAATAAGACAAAAACTATCACATAAAAGGTGTGGAGGGGTGCATGCCTGGTTGGGAAATGGGAAATCCAAATGCCCTCAACTAGAAGACAACTCGGCATGTTCGAGAAATTGACAGAAGGCCAGTGTGTCCAAAACATAACATATGAGGGGGAAAAGTGGCACGAGAAAATGCTGCAGAAATAAACAAGAGTTAGATCAGGCAGAGCATGGAAGCTACAGTTACGAATTTAGATTTTATCCTTCCTTCAAGCGGAAGCCATGGGAAGATTTTAGGCAGAGTAGTGACACTGTCTGATTTACACGATCCAATTTTAAAAGCTTGTTTTGTCTGTCATGCAGAGAACAGACTGGAAGAGGGCAACAACGAAAACAGGAAGAGTAAATAAATGGCTCTAGCTGTCTTCCTGGAGAGATGGGTGGATTGGCCCAGACTGATGGAGTCTCTTTATGTAACTGCATCCAGCACTTCAGGTTCTAGCCTATTCGAAGTATAGTGGATACTGTGATATATTGCCCAAACTCACTTCTGGGATGAAGGAATTATTTCCCCAGCTACTGACTCAGCTGAAAACAGACTTCCTGGAGCAGCCTTCATCCAGTGATCAGCACAAAGGTAGAGAGGCCTGGCCCCTTACCTGAATGAGCCATCCAGCTTCAGACCTCCCCATGAGGTCCACGATGCCTTCACTGAAACTACATCCCTCTCCCCAGTTCTGTTTCCTTCCTTTCCCTCCCGAAGCTACTGATCTCAAGAGTGTTCCTTAATCATTGTCCTCTATGATAATCTCCATCTCATAATCTGCTTCCCAGGAACTCAATCTGACACTGATTTCATAAATCTCAGTACATGGTCCTCAGTTTACCTTAATTTATAGATGGTCAATAATAATAAACTTGAAATGATAATACCATTTTTAAAAATCCTTAACAATACAGCGATACTTTGCAAATATGACTGACATTTGTACCATAACCCATTCATACTACATGTATCCGAATTAAATCTTTTGTTTGTAAACACATTTGAATTCTATTTTAGCAAAAAGGCAATAGTAAAAAATAAAATAAATGGCAAAATAAATTGTACCATTAATCACTCTGAAGAACCTAGGAACAAAAGTATACAAGTTTTCTAAGTGTCTTTCACTGCTAGATAAGAAGATAAAGCATTATTTACAACTGCTGATCAGATCAATTAATGTGAACCATTATAACTGAAACATATTACCCTACTCCATACTAATCAAAAGTAAAAATTCAATGGAGTACGATGTTTCTATTAGCCCAGAACATTATTTCCTACAATCAGAAAAACATGAAAAATTTACATATGCAATTCTATTCTTCCAAACTACAGTTGCTCTCTATATTTATAAGCAGTATAATTTATGAAACAATTTGAGGTACATAAGAACAACATATAATCAAATCTTGATTATTTAGGGTGATAGAAGAAATATATCACTAAAATCTACCCCATTTAACTCATCACATACAATCTTCTTGCCTATCAAACAATTTTCCCAGACTGCTTGCCAGTAGCTAAATAATCTAATTTGAGTTTTACCCTTCTCTTATTTCATAAAGGTTCTACAACAGTGAAACGGCCAAAGGGCAGCAACATGAGGGAGTCAAGTCAGAAGTAGCAAAGTCCCTAAATAATCCTCAAAGTATTCTACATCTTAAATAACTTAGAGTTTACTGTTGGTTGTGTTGGCAAAATATATATATATATATATTGAAAGGATCTTTCCTCTGGAGTTTCAGCCCAGATCAGAATTTTACTGCCTTTTGCCCAAGGCCACTGCAAGACTTCCAGAGCAAAAAGAAGGTCCAGTGTGATCCTTAATATGAGTTATGAAGATCCAAATAGAGCAAAGAGAGGATTTCAGAGATTTAAAAATCAGTAACAATTTTTACTGAAATTTGGAAATATGTCTCCATATTTTAACTCTATATTATAAAATAATTTTCACTCTGTTTTTGAAATAGCCAGGCAATAAGTTATGTATGACTGTGAGTTCCTTGAGGTGGGAAATACAACTGGATCATTCTATTTCCAGTGTGTCATATGGAGCCTGGAACACAGCACTCAACAAAAGAAACCAAAAAGGAAGATCCTTTAGTTCTGTGCTTCCACATACACAGATTTCCTCAACTAAGAGAGTGTATTTGAAAACCAAGTGTAAAGAAGTCAGTAAAAAGCAGATGACCACGTGGAAAAAAGTGTTTATTTTTCAGTCTTCACAACAGCTTATGAGATATCATCCCATGTTAAAAAATGGGGTGGGGGGGAGAGGGAAAGAAGTTCAGAGACCATAAATAACTTACCCAAGATAATGTAGCTAATAAGCTGCAGAGCTGTGAGTCAAAATGCTGCCTCACTAACTCAGTTCTCAGAGTTTTTCTGTAGCTGCACTGACACAAGTAGTCACCAGCCACGTGTTGCTGATGAGCACTTGAAATGTGGCAAGTCTGAGCTGAGTTGAGCTACAAGTGCAAAGTACACACTAGCTTTCAAAGGAAAATATTTTTAAAAATCAATGTAAAATTATTCACCAATATTTTTATATAAATTACATGTTAATATTTTGAAGTACTAGTTAAATAATATGTATTATTAAAATTAATTTCACTGCTTCTTTTGCTTTTTCTAAAAAATGTGGTTACTTAAAAATGTTAAATGTAAATGCATATGTGGTGTGCATTACATTTCTATCAGGCACACTGATCAATAGGAAAAGGTAGACAAAGAAGAGAGACTTCCACTGGAGAATGAGATTGAGAGAAGGGAAGAAGTGATCTTTTAAATTTTAATTTGTCATTATATTATCATATACTGTTTGACATTTTTAAACATGAATATATAAAATACAGCACAGATTCTATAAAAATACTGTGATGGCAGTGATTAGCCCTACCCATAATCTCAATGAAGTTTTACATTTAGGGTGTTAAGCTACATCTAAAGGAATGAAGAGAAACAAAGGAGAAATAAAGAAAATTTGGAAAGGCATTCCAGGTGGAGGAAAAGTGTACCCAGCAGCAATGGGACAGCTGAGTAAAACGTAGGAGAGAACAGAAGAAAACAAGGACATATGGGGCAGCTACATCAGGTCTGTAAGCCATGCAAAGACATTTTATCTTTATTCAAAAGACACTGGAGAGTGACCAAAGGGAAGGGACATAATCTGAACTGTAATTTATGAAGACAGCTCTCACTGTATAGAATATAGGTAGACTGGGGTGAAGAAAAATGGAGAATGGCAAGGAAGGAAACTAATGCTTCCTGAGTTCCATGCACTTGGCTAAGTGGTTTACCTATATTCTTTAATTTGGCATCATTGTTTATAGCTGAAAAAAATAAACAAAAAATTAAGAAACCTTCCATGACCACACAGATGGCAATTTATCCTCAGAAACTGTAGGGGATAATAGGGATGGGTCCTGATGCAGATAATTTGGGAAGGGGTGGTAGGAAAGTCTGGAGGCATCATACCTTTATTTTTATCTATAAATTAAGTGATGATATTTTGTTAAGCCTAAAGGACTGAAAATGGATGGGGACTTGAAAATAGTAAAAAAGAATTTGTAGTAGCACAGAAATGAAAGGAATGGAAGGAGCTAACCAAGAGGAAGTAGTAAAAGGAGTGGTAAGAGGTGTTGAACATCAATTAAACAGTAATAAAACTAGATAAAATTTATTGAGTTCTTATTATGTACCTGCCACTGGCTGAGCATTTTACATGCATTTTCTCATTTAATCCCCCAGACGTCTAATTAGATGAGTATAATTATTTATCCTTCTATTACATATGCAAATTAGAGATTAAATAATTTGAACTTTCATCACAGAGTCATGAGTCAAACCAACTTCTGTCTTTCTCAAGCTACTTAACCAGGTCTCCAATAACACTGTAATCTTAAAAATCTGAAATTCCACTCTATTACAAGGGAAGAAAGCCTCTCATTTTAGAAATGAAGCAATACTGAGGCCTAAAGAGCTTGAAGTGACCTATTTAAGAAGTCAAAGATAGTTAATGCCAATGTCAGAACTAAAATCTGGGTTTCAAAATTTCAGATGCAGATAAACAAACTATGGTGTGTGTATATATATATATCCACACATATTGTATTACTTACGGCTAAAAAATTATGGGCCATCAATCTACGGAAAAAACACGGAAGAACCTTAAATGCATATTACTGAGTGAAAGAAAGCAATCTGAAAAGGCTACATAGGGAGACTGGTTCAAGATGGCGGAGTAGAAGGACGTGCGCTCACTCCCTCTTGTGAGAGCATGGGAATCACAACTAACTGCCGAACAATCATCAACAGGAAGACACTGGAACTCACCAAAAAAGATACCCCACATCCAAAGACAAAGGAGAAGCCACAATGAGATGGTAGGAGGGGCGCAATCACAATAAAATCAAATCCCATAACTGCTGGGTGGGTGACTCACAAACTGGAGAACACTTATACCAAAGAAGTCCATGTACTGGAGTGAAAGTTCTGAGCCCCATGTCAGGCTTCTCAACCTGTGGGTCTGGCAACGGTAGCAAGATTTGATTGCAGGACTTCGACAGGACTGGGGCAAACAGAGGCTCCACTGTAGGAGGGCACACACAAAGTAGTGTGTGCACTGGGACCCAGGGGAATGAGCAGTGACCCCGTAGGAGACTGAACCAAACCTACCTGCTAGTGTTGGAGGGTCTCCTGCAGAGGCAGGGGGTGGCTGTGTCTCACCCTGAGGACAAGGACACTGGCAGCAGAAGTTCGGGAAGCACTCCTTGGCGTGAGCCCTCTGAGAGTCCACCATTAGCCCCACCAAAGAGCCCGGGTAGGCTCCAGTGTTGGGTCGCCTTAGGCCAAACAACCAACAGGGAGGGAACCGAGCCCCACCCATCAGGAGACAAGTGGATTAAAGTTTTACTGAGCTCTGCCCACCACAGCAACAGCCAGCTCTACCAACCACCAGTCCCTCCCATCAGGAAAGTTGCACAAGCCTCTTAGATAACCTCATCCACCAGAGGGCAGACAGAAGAAACAAGAAGAACAATCCTGCAGCCTGTGGAACAAAAAACCACATTCACAGAAAGATAGACAAGATGAAAAGGCAGAGGGCTATGTACCAGATGAAGGAACAAGATAAAACCCCAGAAAAACAACTAAATGAAGTGGAGATAGGCAACCTTCCAGAGGAAGAATTCAGAATAATGATAGTGAAGATGATCCACGACCTCAGAAAAAGAATGGAGGCAAAGATTGAGAAGATGAAAGAAATGTTTAACAAAGACCTAGAAGAATTAAAGAACAAACAAACAGAGATGAACAATACAATAACTGAAATGAAAAATACACTAGAAGGAATCAATAGCAGAATAACTGAGGCAGAAGAACGGATAACTGACCTGGAAGACAGAATGGTGGAATTCACTGTTGTGGAACAGAATAAAGAAAAATGAATGAAAGAAATGAAGACAGCTTAAGAGACCTCTGGGACAACATTAAATGCAACAACATTCACATTATAGGGGTCCCAGAAGGAGAAGAGAGAGAGAGAAAGGACCCAAGAAAACATTTGAAAAGATTATAGTCAAAAACTTCCCTAACATGGGAAAGGAAATAGCCACCCAAGGCCAGGTAGCGTGGAGAGTCCCATACAGGATAAACCCAAGGATAAACACGCCGAGACACATAGTAATCAAACTGGCAAAAATTAAAGACAGAAAAATTACTGAAAGCAGCAAGGGAAAAATGACAAATAACATACAAGTGAACCCCCATAAGGTTAAGAGCTGATTTCACAGCAGAAACTCTACAAGCCAGAAGGAAGTGGCATGATATACTTAAAGTGATGAAAGGGAAGAAACTACAACCAAGATAACTTTACTCTTGGCAAGGATCTCATTCAGATTCCATGAAGAAATCAAAAGCTTTACAGATAAGCAAAAGCTAAGAGAATTCAGCACCACCAAACCAGCTCTACAACAAATGCTAAAGGAACTTCTCTAAGTGGGAAACACAAGAGAAGAGAAGGACCTACAAAAACAAACCCAAAACAATTAAGAAAATGGTCATAGGAACATACATATTGATAATTACCTTAAACGTGAATGGATTAAATGCTCCAACCAAAAGACACAGGCTTGCTGAGTGGATACAAAAACAAGACCCATATATATGCTGTCTACAAGAGACCCACTTCAGACCTAGGGACACACACAGAGGTGGAAAAAGATATTCCATGCGAATGGAAATCAAAAGAAAGCTGGAGTAGCAAAGAAAGCTGGAGTAACAATTCTCATAACAGATAAAATAGACTTTAAAATAAAGAATGTTACAAGAGACAAGGAAGGACACTACTTAATGATCAAGGGATCAATTCAAGAATAAGATATAACAATTATAAATATATATGCACCCAACATAGGAGCACCACAATACATAAAGCAACTGCTAACAGCTATAAAAGAGGAAATCGACAGTAACACAATAATAGTGGGGGACTTTAACACCTCACTTACACCAATGGACAGATCATCCAAACAGAAAATTAATAAGAAACACAAGCTTTAAATGACATAATAGACCAGATATATTTAAATGGTATTTATAGGGCATTCTATCCGAAAACAGCAGATTACATTTTCTTCTCAAGTGCACATGGAACATTCTCAAGGATCAATCACATCTTGGATGACAAATCAAGCCTCAGTTAATTTAAGAAAACTGAAATCATATCAAGCATCTTTTCTGACCACAATGCTATGAGATTAGAAATGAATTACAGAGAAAGAAATGTAAAAAACACAAACACATGGAGGCTAAACAATATGTTACTAAATAATCAAGAGATCACTGAAGAAATCAAAAAGGAAATCAAAAAATACCTAGAGATAAATGACAATGAAAACACAACGACCCAAAACCTACGGGATGCAGAAAAGCAGTTCTAAGAGGGAAGTTTATGGCAATACAAGCCTACCTCAACAAACAAGAAAAATCGCAAATGAACAATCGAAACTTACACCTAAAGGAACTAGAGAAGGAAGAACAAACAAAACCCAAAGTTAGCAAGAAGGAAAGAAATCATAAGGATCAGAGCAGAAATAAATGAAATAGAAACAACGAAAACAATAGCAAAGATCAATAAAACTAAAAGCTGGTTCTTTGAGAAGATAAACAAAATTGATAAACCATTAGCCAGACACATGAAGAAAAACAGGGAGGGCTTCCCTGGTGGCACAGTGGTTGAGAGTCCACCTGCCGATGCAGGAGACACAGGTTCATGCCCCGGTCTGGGAGGATTCCACATGCCACGGAGCGGCTGAGCCCATGGGCCATGGCCGCTGAGCCTGCACGTCCGGAGCCTGTGCTCCACAGCGGGAGAGGCCATGGCAGTGAGAGGCCCACGTACTGCATAAAAGAAAAAAAAAAACAGGGAGAGGACTCAAATCAATAAAATTAGAAATGAAAAAGAAGAAGTCACAACAGATACTGCAGAAATACAAAACATCCTAAGAGACTACTACAAGCAACTCTATGCCAATAAAATGGACAACCTGGAAGAAATGGACAAATTCTTAGAAAGGTATAACCTTCCAAGACTGAACCAGGAAGAAATAGAAATTATGAATAGACCAATCACAAGTAATGAAATTGAAACTGTGATTAGAAATCTTCCAACAAACAAAAGTCCAGGACCAGATGGCTTCACAGGTGAATTCTATCAAACATTTAGAAAAGAGCTAACACCAATCCTTCTCAAATGCTTCCAAAAAACTGCAGAGGAAGGAACACTCCCAAACTAATTCTATGAGGCCATGATCACCCTGATAACAAAACCAGACACAGATACTACAAAAAAAGAGAATTACAGACCAATATCACTGATGAATATAGATGCAAAAATCCTCAACAAAATACTAGCAAACAGAATCCAACAACACATTAAAAGGATCATACACCATGATCAAGTGGGATTTATCCCAGGGATGCAAGGATTCTTCAATATATGCAAATCAAACAATGTGATACACCATATTAACAAATTGAAGAATAAAAACCATATGATCATCTGAATAGATGAAGAAAAAGCTTTTGACGAAATTCAACACCCATTTATGATACAAAACTCTCCAAAAAGTGGACATAGAGGGAACCTACCTCAACATCATAAAGGCCATATATGACAAACCCACAGCCAACATCATTCTCAGTGGTGAAAAACTGAAAGCATTTCCTCTAAGATGAGGAACAAGACAAGGATGTCCAGTGTCACCACTATTATTGAACATAGTTTTGAAAGTCCTAGCCATGGCAATCAGAGAAGAAAAAGAAATAAAAGGAACACAAATTGGAAAAGAAGAAGTAAAACTGTCACTGTTTGCAGATGACATGCTACTATACATAGAGAATCCTAAAGATGCCATCAGAAAACTACTAGAGCTAATCAATGAATTTGCTAAAGTTGCAGGATACAAAATTAATGCACAGAAATCTCGTGCATTCCTATACACTAACAATGAAAAATCTGAAAGAGAAATTAAGGAAACACTCCCATTTACCACTGCAACAAAAAGAACAAAATACATAGGAATAACCCTACATAGGGAGACAGAAGACCTATATGCAGAAAACTATAAGACACTGATGAAAGAAAGATGATACCAACAGATGGAGAGATATACCATGTTCTTGGATTGGAAGTATCAATATTGTGAAAATGACTATACTACCCAAAACAATCTACAGATTCAGTGCAATCCCTATCAAATTACCAATGGCATTTTTTTACAGAACTAGAACAAAAAAAACTTAAAATTTGTATAGAGACACAAAAGACCCCGAATAGCCAAAGCAGTCTTGAGAGAAAAAAATGAAGCTGGAGGAATCAGGCTCCCTGACTTCAGACTATACTACAAAGCTACAGTAATCAAGACAATATGGTACTGGCACAAAAACAGAAATATAGATCAATGGAACAGGATAGAAAGCCCAGAGATAAACCCACGCACCTATGGTCAACTAATCTATGACAAAGGAGGCAAAGATATACAATGGAGAAAAGACAGTCTCTTCAATAAGTGGTGCTGGGAAACCTGGACAACTACATGTAGAAGAATGAAATTAGAACACTCCCTAACACCATACAGAAAAATAAACTCAAAATGGATTAGAGACCTAAATGTAAGACTGGACACTATAAAACTCTGAGAGGAAAACATAGGAAGAACATTCTTTGACATAAATCACAGGAAGATCTTTTTTGATCCACCTCCTAGAGTAATGGAAATAAAAACAAAAATAAACAAATGGTACCTAATGAAACTTAAAAGCTTTTGAAAACCAAAGGAAACTACCAATAAGACCAAAAGACAAACCTCAGAACGGGAGAAAATATTCGCAAACGAATCAACGGACAAAGGATTACTCTCCAAAATATATAAACAGCTCATGCAGCTCAATATTAAAAAAACAAACAACCCAATTCAAAATTGGGCAGAACGGGCTTCCCTGGTGGCGCAGTGGTTGAGAGTCCGCCTGCCGATGCAGGGGACACAGGTTCGTGCCACGGTCCGGGAAGATCCCACATGCCGCGGAGCGGCTAGGCCCGTGAGCCATGGCCACTGAGCCTGCGCATCCGGAGCCTGTGCTCCGCAACGGGAGAGGCCACAACAGTGAGAGGCCCGCATACCACACACACACACACAAAAAAAAAAAAATGGGCAGAAGACCTAAATAGACATTTCTCCAAAGAAGACATAAAGATGGCCAAGAAGAACATGAAAAGCTGCTCAACATCACTAATTAGTAGAGAAATGCAAATCAAAACTACAATGAGGTATCACCTCACACCATTTAGAATAGGCATCATCAGAAAGTCTACAAACAACAAATGCTGGAGAGGGTGTGGAGAAAAGGGAACCCTCTTGCACTGTTGGTGGGAATGTAAATTGATACAGCTACTATGGAGAACAGTATGGAGGTTCCTTAAAAAACTAAAAATAGTATTACCATATGACCCAGCAATCCCACTACTGGGCATATACCCAGAGAAAACCATAATTAAAAAAGACACATGCACCCCAATGTTCATTGCAGCACTATTTACAATAGCCAGGACATGGAAGCAACCAAAATGCCCATCGATAGACGAATGGGTAAAGAAGATGTGGTACATATATACAATGGAATATTACTCAGCCATAAAAAGGAACAAAATTGGGTCATTTGTAGAGACATGGATGGATCTAGAGACTGTCATACAGAGTGAAGTAAGTCAGAAAGAGAAAAACAAATACCGTATATTAATGCATATATGTGGAACCTAGAAAATGGTACAGATGAACCTGTTTGCAGGGTAGAGATTGAGACACAGATGTAGAGAACAAACGTATGGACACCAAGGGGGGAAAGCGGCAGGGGGTGGGGGTGGGGGTGAGATGAATTGGGCGATTGGGATTGACATGTATACACTGATGTGTATAAAATGGATAACTAATAAGAACCTGCTGTATTAAAAAAAATAAATAAAATTCAAAAAAGGAAAAAGGAAAAGGCTACATACTCTACGATTCCAACTATGTGACATTCTGGAGAAGACAAAACTATGGAGACAATAAAAAGATCAGTGGTTGCCAAGGGTTCGGGGGGAAGTAAGCAGGAGGAACACAGGCGATTTTTAGGGCAATGAAACAACTCTGTATGATACCATGACGACAGATAGATGTCATTATATACTTATTCAAACCCATAACGTACAATACCAAAAGTGAAGCCTAATGTTAGCTATGGACTTTGGATGATTATGATGTGTCAACATAGGTTCATCAAGTGTAACAAATGTTACAATTTGTTCTAACTCTGGTGGAGAATGTCAATAATGGGGAGACTATGAATGCTTGGCAACAGGGAGTATACAGGAAATCTGTACCGTCCTCTCAATTTAGCAGTGAACCTAAAACTGCTCTAATACTTAAAGTCTTAATTTAAAAAAAAAAAAGATTAAGAGACAATAAAAGGTGACAAATACAATAGAGAAAAAGGTTTTTTTTCATTTCAAGCACAATGTTTAGGTGTGAGTATGAAATAAACTGGCTCTTTAAAAAAATTATCTGCGTGGTTGTAATAGACCTGAAACAGGTAACGGCATTGATGAATCCATGTCTTATAACCCTGTAGGATGCACATGTTAGGACAGTGTCTTGCACAAAGAAGGAACTAAATAAATATTTCTTAAAGAAAAATAAATAGAAAGGTGGATGAATGGAAGGAAAGGGAAAAAGGAAGGAGGAGAGGAAGACATAGAGAAAGAGAGATAAGAGAGAACAGTTTTCAGGGGAGATGTTTCATTTCCTAAAAAGTTTGATTGTGACCAAATTCTTTGAAATTTGTTGACTCAGAATTGACAAGGCACTAGAATCCAAATTTTTGACTGCTTTAGGGTACTATCAAGTATGGTTTCAGATTTATAACAAGTTAATTGCCCTACTTCCATACTCTCGCTACTTAGGGAATTTTCAGCCATTGCTTAACTACAGAATTTTCATGCTGGATAAAGTAGATGGGTCACTTTTTATTCCAATAAAATTTAATATGGTTGTAACCTTTTTAGTGACTCTATTATCTATACTATATTATCAGGTCTATGGTTCCAGAAATGCCTTTAATGAAAATAAATCCGTAGATTGTATACATTCTGCAGAAAACAACTATAATTATTTTATGAACAAGGTAAGGTATAACTAAATAAAAATACATCAGTAAAATTATCAGTTCAAAGTAGCTATGTTTCTTTTCAAATTCCTTCAATTAGGTTATCCATTAATTATGAAGGACACCTCTTAGAAATGGTCAGTATTTGGAAAAAGCATCTTAAGCAGGAAAGTCAAATCATTATATCAACACAGAGGAAAACAGTGACTTATAAAAGCAAATTGAAGGAAAAATCCAAGGTGCATAATCTTTAAGTTACGTAATTTAAGTGAAGTCAGAAGAAATGTGGGCTAAAACATAACATTGCTTCATAGTTCTTGGTCACATGACATCAGCTCTGAAATTCCTATTTTGTACTAGTAAGTAGCAATGATATGTCTATCAATATTGGTATTAGCTAAGCTGTTCCACACCTGGATTTTACAGAAGTTGTAGGAACTGTGAGATCTATAAATGTCACTTTTGCAAAAGAATAGATCTAGGTTTAATAAATAGTGTATTTGTTTTACAGTGTTTCCTGTATTCCTATTCACCATATGGGAAATCGTCAGACATCTCACTACAGTGTGTTCTCCAATCATACTCAGTATAGTGGACATAATAGGGGGTTCAGAATAAATTGGATAAATTGCTCAAGAAGTCAAATATTACATCTGTGTCAGGATCAAAACTCAGAGACATACAGAAGCAGATTTAAGAAAACTTTAAACTTTACAGGTTGATCAGGATTCTACACGTAGCACCCTATCAGAAAACTCTCCCTCAACGACCTGTTTGCTAGTTCACACTTCTGCTAGTTATCAGTTAATTTAGCATTAGCGAATATCACTTGAAGGTATTACTCCCAAAGCTATTTGGCGATGCCTACTTTTAAATCAGTGGAACTAAGATTAATTGAGGGTTGATTTTGCGTGTATGGGACTAACTAGAGGATAAATTCATAGTCTAAAGTAAAAGAAAATTTATTATAATTTTCAGCTTATTAGTTATAAGGCAGAATATGAGTTAAGTGACATAATCTTCTATACTGCCTTATTTATGACAATATTTGTTTGATTTTAAAAAGTTTTATAAGTATAGATTATAATGTGACAAATTTCTCTTTTACCCCATATTAGGCAACAGCTGTGTTGAATGTACAATCTGTTTTACCAATTCCTATAATCTTCTGTGGTATTTTGAGCTGGTGTATTTCTAAGTGTCATTTTCATCCATACTTATACAACTTTCTTGAAACTTTAGAACAAGATTTTATATTCAGTCCATTAATTTTCATCTTGCTATTCTCAGACCACTGTGCCAAAATCCTTGTTGGATCTCAATTCAGACATTCAACACAGTAGCTACACTTCCTTAGTTCACGTATTTTGCTCACTGTGATAACCTTACCAGGTAAGGCCAAGCAAAGAGCTCTGTGACTCATTACTGTGTTAGTGAATCAATGTGCTCTACACACACTTCTGTTAGCCGCTCCATTTCTAAAGTTTCCACAAAGTTGAGAGGGCACTGAACCTTATTAAGTAATAAGGTAATATATATGGTATTGATCAGCATTATCTATCCATTCATTTACATATACATCTACTTATTTTATGTTATTTTCAGATCATTTCCAAATTAAAAGGATTACATAATATTTTAAAAGTAGAACTGACCCTAAATATTAAGTGATGCTGTGATGGCTAATTTTGTGTCAACTGTGCTAGGCCATGGTACTCAGATATTTAGTCACACACCAGTCTAGATGTCAATGGGGAAGTAATTTTTAGATGGGATTAACATCTGAGTAAAGCAGATTACCCTCTATAATGTGAGTGGGCCTCATTCACTCTACTGAAAGCCGTAGTAGAGAAAAAAAAGAGAGATCTCCCAAGGAAGAGGGAATTCTGCCTCCAAACTGCCTTTGGACTTGAACTACAACATCAACACTTCTGAGGATCTCCAGCCTGCAAGGCTGTCCTGCAGATTTCAGACTTGCCAGACCCCAATTCCTTAAATCAGTCTCTCTCTGTCCATCTCTCTCTCTCTCTCTCTCTCCATACAAATACGACACACATTCTACAGGTTCTGTTTCTCTGGAGAACTCTGACTATTATAGGGACCTTCAGCATTATTCCCAAGCCAAGGTTAGGATGCTCTAGAGGGGCCTTTTGTAACAGAGAGAAGATAGTCTGGATTATTTCTATGATCATTTTCATATTCAGTGTTCCTTCATGACTGCTAGTGACCTGTTCTTTCTAATCAGTACAATCTTTGGGTGTCACACAGCTCACTGCTTAGATGGACCTATAGCTGAAACACAGGCAGCTGACAAATGAAATAAAGAATACTGATCAAAAATTATAATGACCGTTATTACAGTTATACTATGCTGTAATCTACACACCATTCTTTCACATACCTACTACATTTGAATTTCCCAACAATCCACGCCACATATAGCTTATATTTTTATCATAATTTCAAACAAAGAAACGACTGTCAAAAAGATACACTCTTCCTTAGGGAAAGAATTAGGACTAGACTCTGGAAGTCTTTTTAAATACTTTAGCATCACCTCTTGTTTAATATAAGAAATAAATCCATGGAAATTGGACTGCTGTGGATTGAACTGTGTCCTCTCAAAATTCACATGTTGAAGCCCTAACCCCCAATGTGATGGTTTTTAGAAATGGGGCCTTTGACAGGTACTTAGGTTTAGATAAGGCCATGAAGGTGAGGTTCTAATGATGGGACTAGTACCCCTATAAGAAGATCCATCTCTCTCTCTCTACCACGTGAGGACACAGTGAGAAGACAAGCCAGGAAGAAAGCTCTCACCAGAACTCAACCATGCTAGCACCCTGATCTCGGACTTCTGGCTTCCAGACCTGTAAGAAATAAATTTCTGTTGTTTAAGCCACAGAGTCTATGGCAGCCAGTGCTAACACATAGACTTGCAAATTCTGAGTGTTATTGAATACTACAACCCATTCAAAGATTATATATTAAGAAGATTTTTAAAAAGAAACAAGTAAAATTATACTAATCAATGATAAAGATCACATAAATAAGTGGAACTCAGACTCTAGGTTCATCAGAATCCCTCGCAAAGATTACTAAAGTATAATACTGCTGACCCCACACCCGTAGCGTGTAATTCAACAAGTCCGGGTTGTGGCCCCAAATTCTGCATTTCTAACAACAGTTCCCAGGTGATAGTGATGCTGAACCGTATTTTGTAAATGACTGATATAGGTTGATAAAAGGTGTAAATCACAGTCTATTAAGAGCACTAAGAGTGCATTTTAAACACACACATATACACAGAACACCAAACCGGATTTCTAAGCATTTAACCCTGGGTATCTTGAGTGGGGCATGTTTTCAAAAGGAAGTTTTAAAAATTTCTCCAGTTTGTTTTAATAATCAACAGGTTTGAAGAATTAATAGTCTAACATTATCATATTAGACAAGAAGTACGTTTCATTCCTTTAATTATCTACCGTAAGAAAACTAGGTTAAGAATATAATATTTAGTAAAAAAATTCTTTCAAAATTTTCTTAATATAAAATATAAAGTTAAAATACCAAGTTTTTATTTATAAAGTACACTGTCAGAAAATAGTTGTTATTTTGAATATGTTTGATACGTATCATTAAAATCCTGTGGACATTACTCATTTACTTAAGTCCTTTCATCCTGGGCAGGATAAATGTAAACTAGTCTAAACTCAACCAGAGGGAAATCAACAGATACAGCAACAACACTCTCAAAGAAAGCACAAAATCATTTAAAAATGATCATCAGACACAGAAAAACATCTCCAGCAGTTAGCTTTAACAACAGTAAGCTTCAGTAATATTTGTTCAATGAAATTAATGAATGAAAGAATTATTGTTTAAAATATCAATAATGAGTTTTATCTAATAAATAATATATATATAACATAAATATATAAATGACAAATTGATATATTTTATATAAATATTATATAGATAAAAATCTATCATAAGCAGCAATGAAAAGATGCTTGAGAATACTATGTCCACTGAATGAACTACAAAGTAAAATGAAGCTTGAGTATGGGTCAGAACTGTAATCAACAGAATGTATAGATATATAAGATAAATGTGAAGCAAGACAATCAATAAAGTAAATCTGAACTCAATTCCCAGCTGCCACTTTCTGTGTGAACTAAGGCAAGTCACTTGATTTCTCTTGGTCTCTCTTTCTTCAACTACAGAATGTCCCTCAAGATAGTTCTTGCTTGAAGCAGAAATGTTACACCCAAGATTTCATGCACTTCTGCTTTTCCTTAGAATACTTATCTGCTCCTCTCTCCCTCTGTGAAAAGTCAGTATCTGGAGCTCTACCGCACAGTTTTATTTCTTAAAATGCCTAAGGACAGACTCATAAACCAACAACCAACCCAGTTTAGTAGAGTTTGGTTAATATATTTGCTATGGATCTTTCTTAAGTCCCAAGAAAATAAGTTATGAAATTAATATTTAAGAATGAGCATATATTAAACCAAACGTATAGACTGTTGGGACAGTTAAAGAAATTCTGTGAAAGGATAACAATTTCATTATACTCTTATTTTTTTATTATACCCTTGATCTGCACTCATAATAGTATTATAAATGTATTCCATCTAATCCCAAAGATTTAATGAAAGGCAAAATTACTTGTAGTCTAGCTACAAACAAATGTTTATGTCTCAAAAGTATATTTTGTATACAGTTAAATTTAGGGTATTAGAAAAATGGAAAATAACCGAATTTGCAATATATCAGCACATCAATTATTTGGGCTTTAATTCAAAAACAAAGAAGAAGAAAAAAAAAGAGGAGAAAATGCGTCATATAAATCTTTCAGTATCCACACAATAAGGCTGAATAAGCACTGTTGGGTTTTTTTCCATGTAGTATGGAGGATTTAGTAGTATTCTCTCTCTTTAATTCAATATGTGTAGGCAGAGTAGGTTTTCCTTATATACAAAGGAAAACGTAAAATTAAAAAGATAAAACAAAAGGAAAAAAATCAATGAAATAGCACAATGTTAAGAAGAAGTAACGTTTAAGAGGAAATCAAAGGAAGGGAGAGCAGCTAAAAAGACCAAAAGAAAGATAAAGGGCAAAGGATTTAAAAATTAAACAGAAGAGAAAAGATTAAAGAAGGAAAGGCAAAAAGCAATGCAGCAGGATTTAAGAAGCCAGTAAGAAGAAAAGACATGCAGTAATGACAAAGGGATAGCAAGTGCTAAAGAAAAGATACTTGAAGTAATGAAAAGAAGAGAGAAAAAAGAAAGTAAAATAAAAGCAGTTGTAAATTAATTTTAAACACAGTATAGGACAGATACAATGTTAATGGGCTTTCAATTTTTTTTTTTCATCTTCTTGGCTCTGTTATTGATAAAAAGAAGAAAATCAGTCTTCAGGCACAGGAGATTTAGAACAGTATTTCCAATGTACAGGGATGCAGCATGGGTTAGTAAGCAGGCTCTGTGGTGTTTCATAAGGAACACAGGCTCTGTGTTGTTTCATAAGGAACTTACCTTCTCTGCCCCACACTACATCTCACAATTTTCTAATTTACATATTGAAGCCACTCTCACCTTATTTCTGATGTCCTTAGCTGACTAAATGTTGTGACTTTACATACAATCCATCACTGGCTCTGACTCTGAAGTCACTAACTTATTTTACAGTGAAATAAAATGTATCATAAATGACAAACTGAATTACAAATAGACTTACTTTTAAATGATCAATCGTTCCCAGCAACAGTAGTGCCACTGAGAGTTTCAAAAATTATTTGAGGGGGTATTTTAAGTTGTCATAATAATTGATGGGAACAGCTAGTATTTAATAGGTAAGGGTGAGGGAGACTAGATATGTTCCAATTTCCTGCAGGACATTCTTTTAGGTAAAAACATATTTATAATTATTTAGGCCTCTTTAAGATTAGGGACCATAGGTGCTCAATGAATGTTTACTGAATGAGTAAACGAAGTATAAAGCAAATAAAACACCATCATTCCAACGCAGTCCATAGTTCTCTTCTTATGTATGTTTATGTCTATTAAGGGGTAGAGAATATTTTCAGTATGTGGAAAATAAAGTATGTTGATATGATTACTTTAAATTTATATAGCACCTTCTTCTAATTAGAATCTCTCTTCTGGCAATGTTAGGGTCAATGCAACATCAAACAGTAATGTAGCAGTAACTACTGAAATCATAAAACCTTTATAATGAATTTTTACTTGTATAAACAATGACAAGTGAAATACAAATTACTATTTACTGTCATGTACATTGCTCTATAAGACAATCTAGATTATTTCCAAAATATAAAAGCAAGTTAATCTATAGCCACTTTGGAAGACAGTTCGGTAGTTTATTACAAAGCTAAATACAGTTTTATCACAAAACCCAGAAATTATGCTCTAGATTTCACCAAATGAGCTGAAAACTATATCCACACAAAAACCTGCATATGAATGTTTATAGCAGCTTTGCTTATAATTGCCAAAACTAGGAAGCAACCAATATGTCCTTCAATAGGTCAATGAATAAACAAACTGTGATAAATCCATGTAAGAGAAGGTTATTCAACAATAAAAAGAAATGAGCAACCATATCAAGCCATGAAAAGACATGGAGAAACCTTAACTGTAGATTCCCAAGTCAAAGAAGGCAGTCTGAAAATGCTACATATTGCATGGTTTCAACTACATGATGCTCTGGAAAAGGTAAAACTACAGACAGTAAAAAGATAAGTTCTTGCCAGAGGCTTGAAGGGGAAGGAGGGGGAGAGCAATGAATAGGTGGAACATGGGATTTCTTAGGGCAGTGATATTATTCTTTATGATACTGTAATGGTGAATACATGACACAATGTATTTGTCAAAACCCATAGACCTGTACAACACAAAAAAACGAGCCCTGGGCTTCCCTGGTGGCGCAGTGGTTGAGTCCGCCTGCCGATGCAGGGGACACGGGTTCGTGCCCCGGTCCGGGAAGATCCCACATGCCGCGGAGCGGCTGGGCCCGTGAGCCATGGCCGCTGAGCCTGCGCGTCCAGAGCCTGTGCTCTGCAACGGGAGAGGCCACAACCGTGAGAGGCCCGTGTACCGCAAAAACAAACAAACAAACAAAAAAACGAGCCCTAATGTAAACTCTTCAATTTAGTTAATAATAATGTGTCAAGTTTGGTTCATCAATTATATCAAATGAACCACACTAATGTAAGATGTTAATAATAAGGGAAATTACTTCGAGGATGAGGGTTATTACAGAAACTCTCTGTACTTATTGCTCATTTTTTCTGTAAATTTAAGAATTCTCTAAAAAATAAAGTCTATTAAAAATAGTTAATAAATCAGGCTACATGTTCACAAAACTTCAATGGAAATTTGGGTGGACTGACACCATATGCCCTCTAAGAATTTGAGCTTAACTGTTCGGCTGCATATGTGCCTCTAGTTACAGCTCAGTTTTTAATCCCCACCCTCACCCCAAATCACACTCTAGGGCACGGGTGAAGTTAAACACTTTTAGGCATGGGTGAAGTTAAACATTTTTATTGGGCCACAAGACATGGTTTCTCTGAGGATTTTTAAATTATTTAAGAGTATTTCTTTCTCTCCTTCCATGTGTAACCAGATTCTTCACCTATCTTTGTAGAACATGACATGAGACCTTCCGGTTCAAAACAGAATGGACCACCTCCCTTCTCCCTCCATAATAAACCATACAAACATGACAGCTAAAGGCTGTTCAATAAAGGAATAAACCTACAAGGATAGAAAGTTCAAGAGAGAAGGCAATAGCAACAAAATTCTGGAAGCTGGCAAGCTAACACATGAGTTATAGTTGATTTAACAAACCTCAAAAAACTGAATCCTTGGCTAACACTGGGGACAAACCAAGAAGCTACTTGATCCGTAGCAGAAGCCCCAAACTTGGTAGCATGAGGCACCTCTGGAATAAGACTGAAGACATTTAAGAAGGAATCAGACTCTCCTGCTTCCCCTCCCCTATTCCACAAAGCCAGGCAACAACCCTTCCTCACTCCCATGCAGAAACTCAGTTTACTATCTAACACCAATTTTTCTTTCTACATTGATTGATTTGCTTGTTTTCTTATATTTTCTAATATCAAATGCATTACTTTCACATATTTTTTGGAAGAAGGATAGGAATGGAGGGGGGAAGAGGAGGAGAGGAAGGCAAGGAGGAAGAGATAGAAGGGAGGGAGGAGGGAAATCAATAAGACATAAAAATATTAAAAATTGGGATCAGACAAAACTTCGGTGCATTAAATTATGAGGAGAGAAATAGTAGTAGGAGATGGCACTTAACATTTAGTAACAGCGTACTAACAATGCCCTTGTGTTCTCAGGGGGTGTATCAAAGGAGCACACAGGCCTTCTTTTTCCTTCCTGTTATATCTTAACACATTTTTTTTTTTTTTTTTTTTTTCAGCGGTACGCGGGCCTCTCACTGCTGTGGCCTCTCCCGCCGCAGAGCACAGGCTTCGGACGCACAGGCTCAGCGGCCATGGCTCACAGGCCCAGCCACTCTGCGGCATGTGGGATCTTCCTGGACTGGGGCACAAACCCGTGTCCCCTGCATCGGCAGGCGGACTCCCAACCACTGCGCCACCAGGGAAGCCACTTCCTGTTATATCGTAACTGACCTAAAGCAAAACTTCCTCAAAAAATATGCATTTATAAACATACATTTATCTGTGTGAATTTCTCTACAAAGACTCAAGGAAAGGACAAGCAATCAATCATGTTGAGCCACAGGTGAAATAAGAAAAAGAATCTCTTCAATCATTTAGTGAGCTCTAAAGAATTAAAGGATAAAAAGTAATACAGTCAAAAACAATCACTTTTTCTTCAAGAAGAAAATTATCTACTTCTTTGGCCCACAAAAGTCCTCTAAATAATGATCAAAGTATAAACTAAATTTTATGATTTTCTTCATTTTTATAGATGACAAGGTCATGTAGAATAAGATGATACTGGTTATTTAGGATAATAAGAAAAATATTCTCAGGTTATCACTGACCTAGTCAGAGAAAGAAAACACTGTACACAAGCCTTTCTCCAACGCTACTGAATACGTTTCCCTCAAAAAAGAGGTGGGAGAGATTATACCTTCGTGGGATTTATTTCCACATATAATATAAAAGGGTGACTGTTTAAATCTATGCATCACTGAGATGTATCTTCCATTTTTATGAAGAATCAGCTCAATAAACATACTTTAATTTAGAGAATAATAATAAAAGGTAATTGCCTTAGTCTGTAACAGGATAAAAAGTATTTCATTATCATAATTTTGAGATATAACTTTTTATACAAATGATAAAATATTTTTAAAAGCCAATGTTATATATGAGAGAAAAGCAGTTCCAATGGATGCACACACGATTTTGGTGTATGGTAATCAAGTGAATCAATCATAAGACAAAGTTATCATGAAATAGAGTTAATTAGGTATAGGCTTGAGGTATGGCAGATGGAAGGTGTAACATATGAAAGGAAGTTAAGCACACTTTTTGAATTCTGATTTTCTGGGTGGTTCCCCTTGTCATATAATGAACTATTACATTTCATTTCTGAATAACTGAGGAGATTAAAGCATTCAACTGTAGCTCATGAATTACTCTGAAAGCTATTCAGAATTTAAATGTAATAGCTGGTCTCTCATTTTTCATTGTCTAGTAAATGAGTTTATGAATAAACAAATGAATTTATATATTCCAAACAGCAGACCAGTCATGTACCCCCAATTCATTCATTCATTCATTCACTCAATAGATACTTACTGATCTATAAAGGGTCAGGCCCTACCCTAAATGATAGCCTAAGACAAACATTCTATGCCCCCACAGAATTCACAAGTTAATATGAAAACAGACATTAAACAAATGTATTTATGTGTCACCAGTAACGAAGTAGATGAAATGAGCTGTGGAAAAGAACAAAAGCATAGAGGAATGGGGAGTTAATTTAGAGAGGGAGGTCAGCAAAAGCTCCCAGAGAAGGCACCATTTAAACTGAGACCCAAAGGCTAAGAAGGGGCAGGCCAGGCATGGAGAGGAGCATTCCAAACAGTGGAAACAGCAAGTGCAAATGCCCTGAGTCAGGCAGGGCTGCAAGAACTAACAGAAAGCCAGTGACACCAGGGAGAATGAGCAAGGGAAAAGGAGGCAATAGATGAGGTAGGAAAGCTAGGCAGGAGCCGTTACCGAGAGCCTTTCAAAGCCAAGGTAAGAAGTTTACATTTTATGCCAAGTACACGTAAAGGCTTTAACGCCGAGAAGTGACATGACCCAATTAACATTCTTAGTACAGCACCATCACTGCGCTCTGTAGAAAATAAATTAGATTTCTCGTGGGGATTCTTAGCGGTTTTGGGCACCATGAGACCTTCCATCAGTCCCCTGAAGCCTATAAATCCCTCCTCAGAATAATATTTATAGATGCATAGAACAGAATACATATAGTTACAAAGGAAACTAATTATATTGAAATTTATTTCTATCAGGGACCCTTGGAGGCAAAGAACCCAGGGTGAAGAATACCTGCTAGTGAACGTAAGTGAAAGTAGAGTTAGAAGGCAATGGCGGTGGATGTGGACAGGAATGGATGACTCCAAGAAAAAATTAGCATTTTTGGATTCTTTGCTTATTACGTAGGTCCAAATTTTTGAGCATGGATAAAAATGTGTGTCTGTTTTCTTTTTAATCAAACTCCTCTATATTTGTGTATTTTAAAGGACATTTTCTCTCATATAGAACCAAAAAGTTTATATTGGAGAATTTTTCTAATAGAAGTTGTCCTATAGGTAATCCTTCACTCTGTGAGCATTGATTGATTATAATGATAAGCACTGATGACAAGAGCTAGCATTTATTGAGCACTTACTATGTTCCAGGTACTAAGCAAAGTGCTTTGTAGTGCAATGTCTGGTTTAATTCTCATAACAACCCTTTGAGGTAGAGGCTTTATTGTTACCCCCTTTTTTACAATGAGAAAATTAAAGCTCAGAGATATTAAGTAATTTGCCCAATACCACACAGCTGGTAATTGTCAGTACTGGGAATGGAGGCCTGGACTAAATCCAGAGTGAGGGATTACTGAGCATCTACTAAGTGCTCAGTATTGGGTTGGCAATAATTAGAACCCCAAAAATGTATAAGCCAGGGTCCAGATCTTAAGGCACCAATAAAACAGTTTATAACAAACACACATATGTATATATCATTAGTGGAATATGGGAGACCATAAAAATATGTACTTACTTTAGCATCACTAGCACTAAGTATTCAGCAAAAGGAGAGCTCTGAATTTGTGGGGAATGTTTTAGGGCAAGTATAAGACTTGAACTGTTTCTTTAAAAAATTCGGTACCCTTTAGATAAGCTTAAAGGTGGAGGAAGTAATTTTGGTAACAAAAGCAATGAATCATATGAAGTATTAGGGTATAGTCAAAAGATAAACTTAATGGCAGAACATCTAGATTTTTAACCTCCTAGAAGCGACATTTTAGAAAGTTACTTAACTCCCTTGATACTCAATATTCTCATTGGCAAAATGTGTTTAATAACCTCTGCTTGTGAAAGTATATGAGTGTATGTGGCAAACTGAAAAGCAACTTCCCTTAGCAGTTTTATACATACAGTAAACATTTCATTTGGCCAAAAGGCAGGGACCTCATATAATGTTGTTTTTGTTTCTCTTTTCCGACCTAGCCCCAGTGAAGAATGCTGTGACACATTATATGATTCTTTGCTGCGTTTCATTTGGAACTTCTTATTTCTACACATCTAGGAAACGCTAAAGGCAAACCTAACCCGAAGCACCTCCTTCCTCCCAGTCACCCTCTTCTTGGAATCCAGTTCCATCAGACCAGCTTCTGAGTGATGAGGATAATGGCTAATAATGGCTCAATGTGTTATTCCTTCTATAAAGCATTTACGTTTAATAATAGTCCCCAAAGTCCTATAGCTAAAAATTGGAAAATAAAATAATTTCAGATCTTATAGAAATAATGAGAAGGAAAGCTGAAATTCTGGGACAGAAGGGCCACTGGGTCTTCTTTAAGTCACACTGCTCAGGAGTTGCAGCCTTTCTAAGGAAGCTACATTAACCAGTAGTATAATAACCAATATTAAAATCAGAAAGAAATATCAGTTAAGAGCCTTAGGATGTTGCTGTCAAATAACCAGTTCAGAAATGAGCATTTCAAGACTAAAAAGGAAGGCTTTGATCTTTTAAGATTTCTTAATAAAGAGACCTAATATTAAAATGGCAAAATAGCAACATTTATGAAATCTGAATGGTGGGTGCATGATTCTGCTAAGTTGGTTTATGTATGTTTCTGTATGTTTTAAGCATTTCTTAACCTGAAAGTAACAAATCATATAAAGCAAGAATAAAGAAGTTCTTATTACAATGCACACAGAAATAGGTTCAACAGCTAATTCCAATTTTAATGTTTCTCTTGTTTTGTACTACACTACTACACTACACTAGTACACTACTGTACTACACTACTAACCCTCTGGCAATTGGGTATGACAGGCTGGATAAAACACACCTGGATGCAACAAAACACTTTATCCCAAATTCTTATGAATTTAACACTAGGTCAAGATAAGGCTTTGCAGACTTTTCCTAAAACCAAAAATTATAACAGAGTATCACTAATTAGTGGTTTTTTTAAATCTAATAATATAGCCAACAAAATTATGCTGATACGATTTGCCAAAACTTGAAATAAATAAAGTACACAAATAATATCAAGTAAATCAGATAGTTCAAGAAATGTAATAAAGCTAATTTATACCTACGCTACAATTTACAGTTTTCAGAGAACTTACAGCTATATTATTTCACTTAACTGTAGAAACTATAACTTGTATATTCTGCAGGGGAATGATACAAGTGTTAATTCAGCACAAGTCTTGGCATGCCAGGTGATAACGCTAGCCTTTGGCATATTTTCAGTTAAAGAAGGCATTCCTAAGAGTCTTAACTTGTTGAAATTGCTTAATATGCTAACTGTATAGATGATGGTTGAATATATGAGTGTGAAATATAATTTATTTATATTTTTCTACAAAGTTTGACAGTTTAATAGTCAACAGTTCTATGCTTCCACATTTGAACATGTAAACCTGATTCTGATAACAAATGATTAAAGAACAAGCGGCAGTAAAGGTTAAACAAGAATGTCATCTGATTACTGTACAGATTAAAACTGGATGCAAAAGTGCTATATGTAAAATATACTTAAATGATACGAGGATAATTTCCAAACAACTTTTCAAAAAGGTGCAAATATTTTTTTAAAAACAAACACAGCCCAACAGCCTGGACTTTTGTGATACAGACCTCTACCACCACCCCCAATTCTGACAATCCCTGCAGGCAACCAACTGCTGTAACTGTGGAATGTGCTCTTTGAACTGTACAAAAGCCTTCAGCCTTTCCTGCATTCTGCAAACAAAAACTGCCAAGTACAATTATTTCTCTGATTTAACATAATACAAGTGTTACTTCTCCCCCCTCAACTTCCCTAGTGCCAGCAATGGCCTATAATGTCTACATTTATAAATGCACCGAAAAACAATCATTTTTCATAATCAAAATTAAATTTGTTTTAGAAGTGTAACAGTTCAACTGAACATAATATAAATTCAACAGGCACCATATTCCCTTTTGTGTATATGTTTTAAGAATTCTATTTCTATAGATGGATTCAGGATTGAATGGGATTAGTCCTTTTAATTATATGACTAGGATCTTCAGCTTGAACTCTTTCTTACCAAAAAAAAAAAAAAAGAGACAAACACAATAGTTGTTTATATTCAATTCATTTACCAAAACAACTCATTAAAGCTAATAAGAATATGTCCTTCCAAATGTGAATGTCTCTTGATGTTCAAAAGAAAATGAAAAGTAAAAGGCAAAATAAGTCCTAAGATAGAGTTGCACAGATATTTGAACTTACCTACTAGTTAAATGTTAGAATAGAGAATTCTTCTAGCCTAGATCCAACACAAACTGCTTTTCTTCACTGAGTATGTCCTTGACATTATGCATACCTGAGTATTTTTCTTTTTAAAAAGATAATATTAAACCCAGTACTGAAGAGTTAGTTCCATTTTTCATGTACATTAATGCTTCCAGCTGTTGGTATGTATAAACTAATTATCAGCTGCATTACTCTACCTGAAAATATTTGAAGTTTTATAAAATTAAGTTATGAACAGATAAGACACCATCATTTATTTAACACACACAAAAAAATTATCAAGTAGAACCAACCATTATAGGAGATGCTAAGAAAAGATAAGGCATGCTTTTGTTCAAAAGAAGCTAACAATCAAGTTGAGGGAGCAAGACACATGCACAAAGCAATGAAAGTTTAAGAAAAAATAAACATGATATATATTTGCCACTATTAATTTAAAGGAATTTGTTCATTTCATGGCCTATTTAAATAAAGCTCAACCTCATTCCTTTTTTGAGAACCAGAGACATCTCAGGTTGTTACAAACAAGGCTGAAGTAAACTGGCTTAGAAGTTGAACCATCCTACAGATAAGGATTTCTTTTCTCTTTCTATCAAACGTTTTATTTTCTAGGTCAGTCAAATCACTTCTCACTGATGCCATAAAAGTTTTTTCAGCTAATTAGTTCATACAGTATTTTATCTTTTTATTGATGCCTATATTTAATAAGTACTTATTAAATACTGACTGTGTCTAGCAAAGGATAGTTAAAGACTGATGCTTCCAAGTCTGACATGTGAAGGTTCAAATTCTGGCTCTGTCACTTAGTAACTGGAGAAACTAACTTTTCCAAGTCTCAGGTTCATCATCTGCAAAATATACATAAGTAACATAAAGGAAGCTGTCATCGACAACTCTGACAGCTCATAGCCTCCCAGAGAATCTGTGCTTGAACTGGGTTGTGAAGGACAGTAGGGGGTTCATCTACCACAAAAGCAGTGGAGGACTTTCCATACAAAGAGAACAGAACATGCAAAGAGGTATGGAGTGCAAGATATCTTTGGAGAATCACTGTATGAAGTTCTGAAATATTTTAGGTTGCAGAAGGTTAGGCTAGAGAGGGCTTATATGTACGTTATACTTCGATGCTTAGATTGTATATATGTCAATTTACTAGGGTAAAGTCTATGACAAAAGAAAATAGAATTACTAAGTTTGAAATCTTAGGATCATCCTGATCTTTTGCCCCATGCATCCATTATCAAGTCCTAGAGAAGGAACAACATGCACAAAAGCCACAAGGCACAAAAGAACTTGAAGCCATCAATTAATGAAATTAGGCCAGAGTAAGTGGAGCAAGAAAGAAGAGTCTAAAATGTGCTGAGTAGAGAAAGATGATGCTAGAGCAGCAGGCATGGTCCAATTTCTGCAGGGACTTATAGATCACTGTGAAGAGTCAGTTTGGGTCTTACCCTAAGTTCAAGGGAAAACAAATGCAAAATTTTAAGAAGAAAATAAAAATCATCCAATCTTTATCTTTAAATGAAAATTGCTCCCTAGTGAGTTAGAAGGGATAAAGGGTACAAAGAACTGAGTAAAACAGGTCGTCACTGCATGGTCCAAGTGAACATTTTAAAACAGGGTAGTGTCAGTGGGATGTGGAGAAAGAAACGCATTTTGATCAAATCTGGAGGCTGAATTAATGAGAGTAGGAGAGTGGACATGAGAGAAGAGAGATGTCCAGGTGGCCCAAAATTGGTGACCCGACATTTCTGACTTAGGCACCTGGGTATATAATGGTGCTTGCCATTCACTAAGACAGAAAACAGCATAAAAGAAGCATATTTCCTATCCTATTTTGATACGTGAGACAGGAGCTGACAATGAGCTTATTTTAGATGGATTCCTGTGGGACATTTAAGTAGAGATATCAAGAAGACAGTTGTAAATGCAGATCTTGAACTCAGAGGCGGAATACGAGCTAGAGGTACAAAAGAGCGAGCCCCAACACTAAAAGTGGTAGTCAGAGCTTTGGAAGTAAGGGAGCTCACCTAGAATACTGTACACACAGAGTGAGAAGGTAAAGCTGGAGGAGAAAGACAGAACACAGGAAAAGACCTAAATTTATGAGGTGGGCAAAGAAAAGACTCATAAAGGAGACTTAGGAAGGAGAGTAAGCAGGAGGACACGCCACAGAGAGAACATGAGATGATAAAAGGAGGAAGCAGTCAGCAGTGTTAAAGACTTCACGGAAGGCGAGTGATGGAAATTGTCCTAAGATTTAGCAACGATAATAACATTGAGGGACTTCTGGTTAAGCATAGCAGTCTAAACACATGCAATTACATCCAGTGCTTTCCAAAATACTAATACAGTGGCAATACAAGAATAAAAAGTTATGAACCCATGAAAAAGATCATAGCCGAAGGGGTGACACCCAACAAGACATGACAACACATCTCTGTATGCACTACATGGTCTAACACAGATCCTCAAAGAAAGTTGTTGAAGGAAGCAATCAGTACTTTACTCAATCATTCAATCCTCATCTTGTAGAAAAGGAAACTGTTCCGGGAGTCAAAAAATGCAGAGGAGAAATTACACATGAGTTACACCCCAGGAAAAATTTTCAGAGCTGATGAAAATGCCCCTGTCTCCCTCTGAGTGAACTTAAACTAGATATATTTACATTTGTAGATTTTTTAAGGTAGATAAGAACTTACTGTAACACACCATAGTTTTTTGGTTTGCTCTTTTTTTTTTCTTAACTCAAAGGTTCTGCTTGAAGAAAATGATCTTATTAATTAAGCCAAATATAGTTCCTCTGAGTTAAAAAAAAAAAAAAAGAGTAAACAAAAAAACTAAGCTGTATTACCGCAGGGTCGTTGTCATCAGTTTTGAGAATTTTTTCTGGTGTGTAACTCCTGTTACACATCAGGATGTTAACTGATCAGCCATTATAATTCATATTCATTTCATTTCAACATGGTATTCCAAAGGATTACACTTCAAGGCAAAAGACTAACATTCACCTTGTATCACAGCATAAAGAGGCAATGTCCTTTTCTGAGAGAGAACATCAAAATCAATTCATTCACCAAATACGTATTAAATGTGGACTGTGTACCAGTACTATTCTGGGCAGTGGAGACATAGGGTTGAATGAGGCATAAAGGAGTTTATACAACACTGTATGTAAAGGATAAGAGTGGGAAATAGGATGGTACCTTATGACACTGATTCTAAAAATCTAGTGGAAAACAAAAATTATTATTTTCAGTATTTCCATATAAACATCATATCTATTAGCATTTATCTCTATAATGAAACTATTGAGAAATTATACCACCTCAAATCATGATCTATATAAATCCAAATATAACTAGATTTAAAATAATAAAAACAAATTCAGTCTCAGATCACTTTAACCATAAGAAAACAGGAACACAATAGAAATACTATTTTAAAACTGCACAACAAAGCCAAAATTGTCTTTTGCACAAGCCTTCTAAGAACCAGTTAAGTGTAAAGGATTTTGAAAAATTAAGAAGTTGGCAATAATTGAGGACTCAGTTAAAATTTACTGGTACAAGTTTGCTCTGAAAAATCAACCTGAAATTTTGAGTTGATATTTGGTTTGCTAATTCAAAACACACTTGGTGGAGAGATACCCACAATGAAGAAGAAGGGGAGAGAGAGTGACTGAAACAGATTCTGTGTAGCAACATGCATTTCTCATCTGAAGAGAGAAACTAGGGGTTGACTAGATCAAGACTAATTAAGGATCCTGTTTCTGACTTACTTCACTCTGTATGACAGACTCTAGGTCCATCCACCTCACTACAAATAACTCAATTTCGTTTCTTTTTACGGCTGAGTAATATTCCACTGTATATGTGTGCCACATCTTCTTTATCCATTCATCTGTCGATGGACACTTAGGTTGCTTCCATGTCCTGGCGATTGTAAACAGTGCTGCAATGAACATTGTGGTACATGACTCTTTCTGAATTACGGTTTTCTCAGGATATATGCCCAGTAGTGGGATTGCTGGTAGAGGGGTGGGATAGGGAGGGTGAGAGGGAGGGAGACACAAGAGGGAAGAAATATGGGGATATATGTATAGCTGACTCACTCTGTTATAAAGCAGACACTAACACACCATTGTAAAGCAATTATACTCCAATAAAGACGTTAAAACAAAATACTTCCTGGGGGTGGGGGGGGGAAAGTATCCTGGAAGGGGGAAAGGGCAATGAGAGAAATGGAGATTATTTTTTAAAGTAATGGTAACAAACTAATTACATTCCTTCTTTGAGACAAATGCTGACCCACCTCACTGACAGGGTCAAACCTAAGAATTGAGATTAAAAGTCTTGCTTTGGTCACCCTACCAACACTAACTATTCTTACGTCGAACAGAGAAGATAAATACCTTCGTATTACTGACTAAAAACTATAAAATAAAAGTACATGCCATTTTCATAAAACTCAGTGGGAGCTGGCAAAGCAAATGTTGGCTCCCCTTCACCATTTTGCTTAGGATCAAATCTCCAATAAGAATGTCACGAAGGTATAAGTCTATTAATCAAATCATATAAACTTTCCAAACCATCTCCATATATAATGTCCCTGGGTGACTGAAAATCAAGATCAAATATATGCAATGACTCTGTTATGCAGGGAAAAACAGACTTTAGTAAAGAAAGAAATTTCAAAGATTGGAAGAAGCTACCTTAAATGGATCGTGGGAGAATTCACATGAATTGTAAGGAC
Organism: Aethalodelphis obliquidens; assembly: GCF_003676395.1. Taxonomy (NCBI): domain Eukaryota; kingdom Metazoa; phylum Chordata; class Mammalia; order Artiodactyla; family Delphinidae; genus Aethalodelphis; species Aethalodelphis obliquidens. The sequence goes on from NW_020837949.1 coordinate 35,060,212, forward strand.
TCTGGAATAAGCATTGTACAGCAATATAAGGATGAGTAATCCAACAGTGAAAACAATAATAATGGAAGCTTTACATAATCTATATGCCAGGAGCTGTGCAGGCTGTTTCATCTCTCCCCACTAAATTTTCCCCAAATCATCTGGTACTAAGGTTTATATAATGCCTTTAAAAAAGCAACATTTATACTCTGTACTTGATGAGTATGATTTATAATAAAACAAAAATTACCACTTTGTGATATAACCCCATTAGAGAGACATTTAGCAATATATTATAAAAATAAAGATGCAGTATTCTAAAACTCAGACATTCTACTACAAGTTATAACTTTAGAAAAACTCTCAAACATGCACACAAAAAGATATATACAGATATGCTCACTGCTATTAGTGTGTGGAATAGTAAAAAATGGAAAACAGTCAAATTGTTCATTTACTGAGGAAGGAATTTTAAAATAACTATGCTTTATTCAAACCATGGAATGTTACAGAGCAATTAAAACCTAATTATTACCCACAACAATGGCAAAATGAAAAAAGACAATCTCAGTTTTGGAAAGATGTGGAACAACTTGAACTCACATGCATTGATGGTGGGACGGTCAACTGGGATAACCACTTTAGAAGACTGCTTGGCAATGTCTACTAATGTTGACACTGACACTAATTACAGATAAGCTAGGATACAGACACTAAGTTGATACAATGATGCAGATATCTTATCATACAAAATTTCTCTTCCTAGCTATACAGATATGCATAATATGTAACGGATATGCACAAGAATCTTCAGAGTAGTATTATGCCTAATAGTCAAAACAAGAAAACAACACAAATGTCCCAAAACCCAATGGAAATAAACAGTGGTATATTCATGTAATGGAATACTAGCTAGCACTCACGATAGACATTTAACTACACACAATAACATGGAGGAAGCATGTAAACCTAATAGTAAGAAACAGAAGCCAGATACACACAAAAGACTATGTACTAAATGATTCCATTTATATAAAGTTCAAAAACACAAAACTAATCTATGTTGTTAGAGGTCAGAATATGGTTTCCCCAGTGGGGGGTGGGGAGAGACAGTAACTAAAAGGTGGAAAAAGGGTGGGAAGGCTTCTGAAGCACTGGTAGCATGCTACTTCTTGAGCTGGGTACTGATTACACAGATGTGTTCATTCTGTGAAAATTCATCAAGATGTACAAATATAATTTTAGCAGTTTTCAGTATACAACTGCAAAACTCATAAATGCACAATATATACTTAATAAAAGCTTACTTAAAAAAAAAAAACCTAAGAAATCAGACCTGTATGTATCACCATGGATAAGTCCCCTAAACATAATTTTTGAAAGCAAAAATTTTTCAGAAGGGCAAATTTAATATGACGTCACTCCCATAAATTTTAAAATCACACAAAAAGTGTAAGAATACAGATAAAAACCAACTTCAGTATAGTAAATATCTCTAGAGAGAGAAAAAGGAACAGGATGAGAGCACACAGCTTTTGCTATATTCATGGTATTGTATTTCTTAAAAAGAGAGAGATCTGAATATAACAAAATATTCACATATGTCAAATTTGAATATGTGAGTGCCTATTGTGTTATCTTCTGTATATCTACAATATTTTTAAATAAAAATCTTAAAGAAAGCTATGACTTTGTATTCTAGAATGAAGAGAATCTTTAAAATAATTTTCAGTGAAAAACATTCTTAACCATTTGCCCAGATCAGCTGATTAACAATTGCTTTTATATATAGCTTAAGTATCTGAGATGGCTGATGGGTGTTTATTTTAAGTAAAATGTTTACTAAAATACACTCTATATATAGAAAAACAGTACACTCTTAATTTGCAAAAAGATAATTTGGGCCTTTTAAGCTGTACAGTAATAAAATCATTCAACATTTGAGAGAGTTCAGCAGAAATGGTCTTTAGGAGAAAATATACCTTCAAACTAATTCTTTAAAACCCAAGGCAACTTTGTTGCTCCTTTATGCATTCCACTGGGCTATAATCAAAATGAAGTATTTAAGTAATAATGGTTACATGGGTAGAATCGTCAACTCCACAAAACTAGATCATCGATACACCACTAAAAAGAGTTATTCATCCCAGGAATACTCAGTCCCTTTTCCCAGATATCACTTTGCGTCATTAACTTGGAAGTGGATTCAGTGGTTAGCTAACTGGTCCTTCAAATGGATTTGGAGGTTACCATCCATTTTGTGTTTAATAAGAAGTTTTGTCTTTACTGTCTTCTCTTAAAATCGAAGAGGTATAGGGAATAAATAGAGACACATAAATGAGTAGAGAGAGAAAAAGACAGAAACACAGAGATAAATACACATACATGTATATATAAACACATACATATATGCAAACATACACACACTTATGTGTACACACACATTTCTACATACATAGGTAGGGCAAGAGAGACTACTACCATTAAGTGTCTACTCTGTGCCAGGTATTTTTAAGTTTGATCTTTTAATCTTCACAAAACCCTATAAGAAAGTTATTATTATTTTTTGCACATGCAAAACTTACCCAAGATCAATATAAAAAGAATACGTGGCAGAGCAAACCCGGGTCTGTCAAATGCAAAAATGAGCCTCTTTCCTCCATAGTATGCTTAAAATAAGTTTTAGGTCGATTGTAAGTATTGCTTTGTATCACTTTAACATAGAAAAAAATTCATTTTGGCACTATGAAGAAACATAGCTGGTTTTTAAAACAAAATCTGATTTTATTCCCAAAATTTCAATATGGCAAAGGAAAAGTTGCTACAAAGATAATTCTTAGTTGAATATGTTCAAAATTTAATTCCCTGGTAATCTGGGTTTTGGCCAAGACAAATCAAAATCATAGATATTTTACAAATGCCAAGTTTTCAGAGAAACAAAAAAAATGTAATAGCAACAGATGCATTCTCCATAGACATTTGTGTTGAGCCTAGCTACATCCAGAGTCTGAAGAAAAGGGGGATCTTTAAATTTCATTTTAATGAATAATAAATTCCTGATTTCTGTTCATGTCAACCAGTTAAATAAGATCATATTCACTCCTTGGAAAATTAGATGGTAGAATATACTGAGAAAGAAAAAAGAAAATAAGGAGGAAAAAGAGGATGGGAGGGAGAAAAAAGAAAAGCGAGAAAAATGTTAAAGAGACTAGAAAGAAAACTATATCTGGTACTTCTTGAACTAAAACTATATTTGAAAATTTCTATTCAAAGAAAGAATACATAGTGCATTTGTTTTTCATTTCTTTTACAATATACTAATATTAACATCGACAAATTAAAGTCCCACTTGTGTAAAAGCAAGTGTGTCTGAGGATGACGGACCATTGCATAAAATGCATTAAAATTTAAGGAAAGAAGCTACAAACAACTCAGTAAAGATCAGTAGTTCATTACTATAGAATGGGTTTTGGTTATACTGTAAAACAAATATCCATTTTTAAATTCAAAATTGAAATATCTATCTTAAGACAAGTTTATACTACATAAATAAATTGTCATTAAAAGTTACTAAATATATGCAAGCAGAGGTTCCCCTCTATGGATCTTAGCACTTTCTCCAAGTAAAACACACTACTTTATAATATCACAAAAGATTGATTTTAAGACCCTATCTTTTAAAAAAATTTTGAATATTCAGAGTAGACAGATCAAATATGAAATTATCTCACCTTTTCTCAGAACTCTACTTAACAGAATCATTGAAATTGCTTTTTTAATTCTTTTTTTCAGTTATGTTAGACATGCAGAAACATATCTAAAATAAAGCCTTAATTTTTTAGAGCAGTTTTACTTTTACAGGAAAATTGAACAGGAAGTACAGAGTTCCCATATATATCTTCTTCCCCATTCCCAATAGACATAACGTTTCTACTGTTATTAACATTTGGATGACTGTGGTACATTTGCTACAACTGATGAACCATATTAAAACATAGTTATGAATTAAAGCCTAGAGTTCCCATTACGGTTTATTGTTTGTGTTGTATAGTTCTACAGTTGTACAGCTGGCAAATACATAATGCTATGTATCCATCATTAAAGTACCATACAGAATAGTTTCACCACCCTAAAGATCCCCTGTGCTCTGCCTATTCGTCCTTCCCTCTCCTCAACCCCTGGCAACCACTGAGCTTTTTACTGTCTCCATAGTTTTGCCTTTTCCAGAATGTCATATAGTTGGAATCACAGGATGTAGCCTTTTCAAATGACTTCATTCACTCAGTGATATTCATTTAAGGTTCCTCTATGTCTTTTTGTAGCTTAATAGGTCATTTCTTTTCATCAACTGAATAACAGTCAATTGTATAACTATATCACAGTTTGTTTTTCCATTTATCTATTGAAGGGCATCCTGGTTGCTTCCAAGTCTTGGCAATTATGCACAAAGCTTATATAAACATTCTTGAGCAAATTTTTCATAGACATAAGTTTTCAACTCATCTGGGTAACTACCCAGGAATGCAATTACTAGGTTGTATAATAGTGAGTACTGTATGCATGTTTAGCTTCATAATAAACTGCCAAACTATTTTCCAAAGAAGCTATATCCATTCCACCACCAGTGAATCACAGTCCTTGCTGCTTGCTCCACATCCTTGGCAGCATTTGGCGTTGTCAGTGTTGTGAATTTTAGCCATTCTAATAGGTGTGTAGTGGTATCTTTTTTTTTTTTTTTTTTTTGCGGTACGCGGGCCTCTCACTGTTGCGGCCTCTCCCGTTGCAGAGCACAGGCTCCGGACGCGCAGGCTCAGCGGCCATGGCTCACGGGCCCAGCCGCTCCGCGACATGTGGGATCTTCCCGGACCGGGGCACGAACCCATGTCCCCTGCATCGGCAGGCGGACTCGCAACCACTGCGCCACCAGGGAAGCCCGTGTAGTGGTGTCTTGTTGTTTTAATTTGCAATTCCCTTATGAAATAAATACCAAGCATCTTTTCATAAGCTTATTTGCCATCTGTATATCTTCTTTGGTGAGATCCATTTCTTATAGTTGAGTTCTTTGTATATTTTGGATACAACTCCTTTATCAGATATGTGTTTTACAAACACTTTCTTCCAGTCTGACTTATCTTTTCATTTTCTTAACACTGTCGTTCTCAGAATAGAAGTTTTTCATTTTAATAAAGTGCAACTTATCCAACTTTTCAATTTTTTCTTTCATGGATTGTGCTTTTGGTGTCTTATCTAAAAAATCAACTTCTAGATTTTCTCCTATGTTACCTTCCAGCTGTTTTATAGTTTTATATTTTACACTTAGCTCTATGATTCATTTTTAATTCATTTTTGTAAAAAGTATAAATTTTGTGTCTAAATTTCTTTTTTTTTGCATATGGATGTCCAGTTAGGTGTTCCAGTGCCACTTTTTGAAGTCACTGTCATTTTTCAACTGAGCTGTCTTCACTCCTTTGTCAAAGATCAGTTGCCTATGCTTGTGTGGGTCTATTTCCAGATTCTCTATTCTGTTACAAAGATCTGTCTATTATTTCATCAATATCATACTGTCTTGATTACTGTAACTTTAAAAAATGTCTTGAAGTCAGGTAGTGTCAGTCTTCTGACATTGTTCTTCTTCATCAATATTGTGTTGTCTATTCTGGGTCTTTTGCCTTTCCATATAAACTTAAGATCAGTTTATCAATATTCACAAAATAACTTACAGGGATTTGATCGGGATTTTGTTGAATCTATAATCTTCAAGTTAAGAAGACCTGACATCATAACCATATTTGAGTATGCCTAGCCAAGAACATGGACTATCTCTCCATTTATTTAGATCTTTGATTTTCTTTCATCAGAATTTTGTAGTTTTCCTAATATTGTTGTTGTACATATTTTGTTAAAGTTATTCCTGTGTTTCTTTTTTTGATGCTAATACAATGGTATTGTATTTTTAATTTCAAAATTCCAGTTGTTCATTGTTCACATACAGGAAAGCAATTGACTTCTGTATATTAATCTTGTTTTCTGCTACCCTGCTATAATTGTTTATTAATTCCAGGAGCTTTCCTTGGTTGATTCTTTTGGATTTTCTACATAGACAATCATGTCATCTGCAAATAGACAATTGCATTTCTTGCTTCCCAATCTGTATGCCTTTTATTTCCCTTTCTTATCTTACTACCTTGACTAGGATTTCCAGTATGATACTGAATAGGATTGTTAAGAGGGGACATTCTACTTTGCTCCTGATCTTAGTAGAGAAACACGTAATTTCTCAATGATGGTTTTTCATAAAGCAAATATCCATGCAACCACCAGCCTAGCGAATAAACAAAATGTTGCTGATAAGCCAGAAGCTCCTGGAACCTCCACCCCAATTTCTACCACCTATATACAACTTAACCATTACCTTTAGTTTTGTTGTAATCGCTTCTTGCATCCCTAAACACTAAAGTCTAGTTTTGGAACTTCATATAAAATAAATCATACAGTATTATTCTTTTGGGTCTAGGTGTTTTTTATCAACATTATGCTTAGGAGATTCGACCATATTATTGTTGCCATACTTTATCCAATTTCATTGCTGTAGAGCAGAAGATGAGAAAATTTTTTCTGTGAATGACAATATTTTCCAATTTGTCATCAAACTCAAACCAGTAAATGAGAGTTCACTACTGACCTATCAAATTTAAATAACTCTTTAAAGTTTCATCATACTTCTCAATAATAAAAATTAATGTTTTAAGTGAAAAGCAACTGTTTCATGTCATGAAAGCAATACTAATGTCTGTAGTCTTTCTCCAAGTTGTCTATTCTAGTTCAATGATGGAAAAATTTTGAACTGAACTGCTAAAACTGAAAAAGTTTCTTTTTTATGCATAGTTTCTGCTAAATTCAAGATTCCTAACTCACAATTATAGATTGTCAGGAATGGCAACAGTGTTTCCTGGCTCTATCAGATGTTCCAACCAACAAGATTAAACATGAACCTAGTAATTTTGAAGAATTCTCACTGTAGACTACTTTGACAGCTTTGTCAGATACTATGTGATTAAGAATATCACATTCAAAACCTGTAAAGGTTCATATTTCAGTTCTGGAAATAATTGGGAGAATGTATGATTTGGTTTTATTCAACTCTAATAAGCATTCATTTTCTATTGCATAATTTGGACCTTTTAAAACCAAAACAATACTCTATCACTGAGTTCTTTCACTGATGAATGAAAAGTGTTATCAATTATAAGCAAAAGTCAAATTTCTGGCAGTTAAGCCATTACCTCACATATCAAGTGCCTTATCACAAGGATGCTGCACGAGGTAACTTTCCAGATAAAGGTAGTGACGATAAGAAATTTCTTCCTAAATAATTTTCCTAAAACAAGCGTTGCCTTTAGTCATCATTCTTTCTACCAGTTTCTGAACAGCAACTGAATTCTATGTTTCTATAAAATCATTAACAGACATCTTTTTAAGTTCTTCCTGACAAAATAGGAAATCAGTCTTTCCAATACACTGAGCTGACAGAAGTTATATATATTTTATAGTAGATTATGGATACAAATTCAGTCAAATTCATTTTCACCATGCAAAGTGAAAAAAGGACTTAACGTCTCTCTTACTGGAAGGTGTACTTAAATAGATATGTTAAGATAGCCTTATTCTCAGATATCAAGAAATATAAAAGAAAAAGAGAGAATCAAAGTTTAGCGCATAAAGGGATTATGATGGCACAATTGCACATATTAAATCAAATGAAGTTACCTTCTTTTCATCAGAATACTCTCAAAATTCTTAACAGTTCTCTGCCAGAAGGTAAAATTAAAACTAATCCATTTTGCATTAAATGTTATTACTGTACGGCATCACCCTATGTTATTAGTTAGAAAATGTTAACACAAATAGAAATTTAAGTTACCTACCAAAACACCCGTATATTTTGTAGAGAAAAAAAATCCAAAGAATATTGTCATCGCATAGTTTTCTATTACTAACACCTGAATAGCCACAAAAGCTGAGAGATGGAAAATATAGAGTGCAGATGACTTACATATGGAGGGTTAGACTTTAATTCTCTCTCCGAGGATTGAGGAGTTTTATTCTTTGTGCTTACAATGCTCCTTTCTCCAGGGTATTCTTCTACTTCCAGAATAGGTCAGGACAAAGCTTCAACAGACTTCTATTATTTGTTTGATCTAGGGGGAAATTATACTTTTAATCAATTATTACAAAATGCATCAAACTTTTTTCTCACTGTGCTGGGGGGTGGCGGTTTCTCATTATTTTCTCTTGGATCTGAGGTGAACAGAGAAAATAGGAATTGCCATTGTTGCATATTACAATAAATAAATCAAGTAGTTTAAATTAACACCACTAAAAGAAACCCACATCTATCTTCTTTTTCATTTTTATGGCTAAGCAGCACAGCAAGAGAAAATTAATATTCAAAATCCAAATGACTACAAAAGCCTACTCAAATGTATTTTTAAAAGACTTTAACATAATTTTGCAAATCCATGAGTTTGAATGGACTGGCAGAGATGATTAGGTATCAAATATTTTTACTCATTCATTTTAATGTCTTAGGGCTAAAGAATTACAGGATGATTAGAAAAGTGTAAAGGGAAATCCATTTAAAAAAATTTTAATGGAATAATAAAAAAGATGACTTCAAGAGCATGAGACAGACCAGAAACAGATAGCAAAGGGCCTGTAGGCAGGGCAAGAAATCTAGAGTAAGAATTTTGGAGATGGTACAAAGGTTGGGAACTGCTATTCAAACAGAGCATGTTGGTCAAATTAAAGCATATAACAGGAGTACATTTTTAATATGGTTTGATGTTAACTCTCTAAGAAATCTATAAATCTAAAATTGCAACACATCCTACCTTCACAAGAACACAGAAACATAATATATGATTATTTGATCTTTGGTGGTATGAACATACATAACTTTAAAGGAGTTAATTGTATTCTACAAACTTCATCAAATTGTAGTTTTCTAATAACGGATATTTTCTGCCTCATTAAAATGAAATATCCAGATAAATGTCTTCAACTTGTGCCATACCCTGGATCACACTCTCTTGCCTTATCTTTAAGTCATTCATATTGCTTTCCATTAAATAATAAATTAGAATGTAGGGGGAACATTTAGAGAAATTTGGAAATAAAATACAGATGGGGGAAATGTGTCTGTTAGCACTTTAAAGCCAGTTTTCGTTCAGAAATTTAAAACTATTACACTTGTGATTACTATTCCAAAAAAACTATAGTGGCAATATAGTAAACAAATGAAGCCAATTAATAGCTGTATAGGAATAGCTAAATACAAAAACCAAAATGTATGTGGGCAGAAGAATGTCTCTTTAAGCCATCCACCTGGTCACAAACTGATACTTACGTGAGCCCCTTCTGATTTTAATCAGAGTCAGGGGTACTTGTAAGTATCTACCTGGAACACCTCAAAATTATTTCAAAGTGAAACGAACAGAAATTTGACTATCAAAAATTAAAGCTATTGAAGGAGAAAACTCACTCAAGACCAGATTTTAGGATTACAGAAAACTGGTATATTTTCTTTTAGAAAGATACAACTAATCTTGGCCTCACTTAATAGTCTTACTACTAAAACTTATCAACATGCATTCTATATGAATATTTCCATATGGCTTTTCAAACATAGGTAGTTCTACCTTAGTTTCAAGAACACAGAAATGATTTTGCTATATTTTGGATCAGTGCAGATCAATGCACATTCCTTTAGGGAAGCCTTTTGAACTGACAAAGGGTGAATGATTGACATCAGTAACAAATACTTTTTGTTGTCCTGGACTGACATGTCATTTATAGCAATACCTATGCTAATTAATGCCATACATATCTACCAGATGTGTCAGAGAAATATGCCAGACCCTTCACAGAATATTCCGTTTGAGTGCGGCTAAAATTACATTATAGATATGGAAATGCATCCCTTTGTGATAAAGAACTGATCGTTCTCTTTCTCTCTCTCTCTCTCCCTCCCCCCATGTATCACACACACACATATATACATATACATAGAATATACTTTCTGTGATAGGAAAAAACCCACTTATATGTACAATTAGCTATACCTTGTCTATTCCATTGGTAAAACTTTTTACAAAGAGCAAACTCTACCTTGCCATGTTCAAATACACTATAATCTTAAGCTTAAAAAATACAGAACATAATGTACTAAAATACTAGTCAGGGTCTTCAGAAACTACACTATCATCATGACACTTTACATTGAAATGTGTTCCCAGATTCTCTCAACTCCACTGGTAGACTGTTAACAATGGGAACTATGCGTTAATCATCTTCATCTCCCCATTCCCTAGGACACAGTTTGGTATATAGTGGGTACCAGCTTTTTTAAAAAAAAATAGAGTTAAGGTCAGTAAAGACATCAAAATTATGTATCACATTTTTGTCAGTGAATTCAGTATATACAAAGAAATAATTGTTAGTGTTGGCAACTGAAACCCTTACTCATTAAATCAAATAAACTGGTAAAGAACTCATCTCAGTGTCTGGTACAGAGCTAGCACTCAAAAAACTGTGAACTATATAATCAGATTGAACATTCATTATTAACAGCTACCACTTTTCTTCTCAAAAGTGTCCCAGTTTAGATGGCAACTTTATTCCTCCAAAGTATCATTAATTTATTATAATTCATTTACATGATTATTTCTTTTTATCAACAAGTTATTCTTTTTCTTGTTTTCTATGATGCTGTTACATGACAAAACTATTTTATTGGGATTGGGATGAACAACATTCCATTCTTTTAACATCAGTACATTCACAGAGAAGGTCAAGGGTTTATTAAATCCTCACATTTTTTTTTTTTTTTTTTTTTTTTGCGGTACGCAGGCCTCTCACTGCTGTGGCCTCTCCCATTGTGGAGCACAGGCTCCGGACGCGCAGGCTCAGCGGCCATGGCTCACGGGCCCAGCCGCTCCGCCGCATGTGGGATCTTCCCGGACCGGGGCACGAACCCGTGTCCCCTGCATCGGCAGGCGGACTCTCAACCACTGCGCCACCAGGGAAGCCCTCACATCCTTGAAGCTAAACATTTCATCATCAACAAAGGAATTATCTCCTAGCTGACCAATCCAATGTGACTTCTTCATTCTTGGTTTGCTTAACTTTGCTAATTCATTTAGCTTAGTTTTCATTCTTTCCTTCATAAAACTCTACCTTTGGCCTACATGACACCCCTCTTTCTTGATTCCCCTCCTACCTCTGAGACCTCCTTTTTTCAGTGTCTGCTAGTTCCTATTCTTACATGTATTTCCTCAATGTCAGTTTTCTCAAGACTTCATTCTAGTCCTCTTCTTTTCCTAATCTGCGCTCCAGTTCTTGCAATAACCACAATTTATTGCAAATGATTCCCAGGTGTGTATATCCAGTCCACACCTCTCTCCTGACCTGCAGATCGAAAGTTCCTACTGAATATACAATCTCCTATCTGTCCCCACTTCCTCCAGTCTTAACTCCAAGACCAAGGAAGCAACCAACAGTTAAGGAGAAAGTGAAGTCCTGCAAGAATTCACAGGCAACGGAAGACAAGGCAGGGAAATCCAAACCCAGTAGAGTGAGAGGCAACCTGTTCCTGGTATCTCATTTGTAATCCAAGCATGTTTCACTTATAAAAATTGTTGCATGTAGTGGACAGGTTTCAAGGCAAATATTACTAGAAAGAATAATATGATAAACGTCAAATATATCATAAGGATCACAAAATAAAATACCCAAAGATAAAAGTGTAGAGCAGCTAGGTGCAAGATAAAAGAAAGTTGTAGGGTACTGTGGCAAAGTCTCTAAAGAGGTGTTTTTTAACCCCCATCAGATTACTGCATATGCTCCTGCATTTGCTCCACAGGAATGCAGTCTTAGCCCTGCCAAATGTGAGTTTTCAAGAGAAGTTAGAAAAGCTGTGCACGTGTGTGTGTGTGTGTGTGTGTGTGTGTGTGTGTGTATGTGAGAGAGAGAGAGAAGAGAGAGAGGGAGAGAAACAGAAACAAAGAGAGACAAATCCAATTTTTAAGATTTAGTAACAAATTTCATATTTAAAAAAATAATAAATATAATAATATTTGCAAGCTAAGGACATAAAGCACTCCTTTTTGACCTCAAGGTTAAATTGAAGGGCTAGCCTTTGACTTAAAAGCCATGTGTATATAACATGGCTTCTTAAGGAAAGTGTGGTCTGAGTTCTGAGCAACCAACACAATACAAAATCTTTTGTTATACAACCATTTACATTTTGCGAAAAGCTTGCTATTTAATTGTACTGCCTAAAACATCCTATGAACGCAATTTTCCACCTTCTCTTTGGCTCAGCTCTTTATCCTCTACTGCCTCTTAAACATCTTCACTTGAATATTACGGTTCTGACCCTTCTTCAAATTAATCATGGTTTATATATCTTCAGAATTTTATCTCAAACCTTCTCTTTACTCAAGAACACTCAAGTTTTCTTAAATATATACCAAAATATTTATTTATTTATTGGATCTTCTAACAGGGAAAATTTTGTGTGCCTCTGGCTTTCCCTCCAGTTTACAGGAGAGATTTACAGAAGAGAGAAATTTATCCAAGATCTCAGAGGGTGTGAGTGGCAGAGACGGAACTTGAGCTCACTTTCCTTTTGAAACCAATGCAAGCCAAATTTACCCAAAATTTAATTGATAGGTAAATATACACATATAATATTTAATTTCTCTAACTGTATTTGAAAATAACTAATTTCCGTTAAATAACATACACTATAATCAAAATTAGAAAATACCAATATTTGTGTATGTCACCTCAAAGTATGCTTATTACAACACTTTAAATTTCACATTAAACATATTTCACTTATGTATTATACATGTTTATAACTGCAGAGTCAAATGAGGATATCAGACTTCCAAAACTAATAATCATCCACTCTCAAAAGGGCACAACCAGTATCAGCATCACTAGGTTCACATTTAAAAGAGATCGACTCATTCTGTACACAATTTCTGAGTAGTTGATTGTATATTAGCTTACTTATGAAGTAGAAAAAATCTCAGAACAAACGAGCAGGCGACGGGAAAAAAAAAACTACCTTATCTATATTGCCCTGACAATTGAGTTTGGACAACAGTATTTTCTAAATGTACCCTATTCAGGGCTGGATATGTAATTACCTTCAGTTCATAGTCTAGACATTAATGCTTTCATAGTATTTAAGACTCCTTGTAACATGCTTGCAGCTTTAAGTAAGCAAGGCTAAATCTTGACCAGATAAATTAGCAAAGAATGCAATAAAGGCTGCAATAAAAGAACTTTATCCTACAAACCTTCAAGTTGCTGCTAAATGAGATTTCTTTGAAATGCAGATCAGTTGAACTAGATTAGTGAATTTTAGCTCCTGTCAACATCATAACAAAATACAAATACAATTGTTCACTGGCCTTATCTCCATGCTTCCATCTGCTGCCTTGTTATTTACTTTCCTTGATTTACTATGCAGATCTAAATAAGGCACATCAAGGAGGGCTTACAACACAATGGCTTCTTAAGCTTTACATCAAGGTATTTGAAACTGAAGCCAGGAAAGGGCTGCCATCAAAGAAATATCTCTAATGAACTTCCATATCAGAGAAGGTTTGGTATTTAATACTGCTGTGAAAAGAAAGAGCTACAAATCAGAATGGCCTATGAAAGAAAATGCCCACAAATCTTGATGAGATTAGCACCTCTGAGAATTAATATCCCAATAAAAATGATGTCTGGTACCTTGAAGAGTTAACTTCCAACCTTTGCAAATATAATGCACTGTGTCAAGAGCAGGGAAATCATTTGACAAGGTTAAAAGGTCAGGGAAGAATTTTTAATTTTTCTCCCAAAGCTAGAAAATTATATTTTTTATACCTGCTTATCGTAAATCCATGTCAGAATAAACAAACTTCAACATAATTAACACAATTAACAAATTTATAACATTACTTTCTATGGTATACGCATTCTGCACTATTTTTTCAAAAATGAAAATTAGGAACAACTTCACAGTAAAATATGTAATATAAAATGACAGCATGTAACATTTGTTCATCAATTCTAGTATTTCCTTTTTCTGCCCCACAGCCATCTATGGCAACACAGTAAAATCTTCAGTCATTTTGCAAATCTTGAGGTGCCATTTTTATTACATGCTGCTCACCTTTTAAAGAGACACAGTAAATAAGAATTTCTTTTCACCCTCTCTTCCTCCCTAATTGTGTTTTCCCACTTTTATTTACGTCAAAGTTGAACAAGACAATAATTCACAAACATTAGTGAAAGTTTCCAGCAAACTCTACTTGCATTACTATTTGACAATTTCTTCCCCATAAGCAGTTAAGGTCCATAAACAAATGATAATTTTGTTTTTCCTAAAGAAAGCATTTCAATCATTTATGTTGTTCTATAGCAAGGGAAGATCCCACAAGCAAGTTCTGCTCCGTGGATCAATCAGCTCCAAACCAAAGTAGACATGTTGTCGACTCCAGTGCCTGGAAATCCTGCTGCGGGCTCACCAGATGATGAAAACCGAGGTATGCAGCAGGGGGGCCCCACGTGGCATTTGGTAGCTTCTGGGCATGTCAAACTTCACAACAACCCCACAGTCAATGACAGCAAACACCTTCCCTCTTCTTGCCTCCAAACATAAACTTGCCTCTCTACCCTCCCTCCGAATTACGGGCAGTCTTCCAGAAACAAAGCCCCAAACAGAAGAAACCTCCCATGACTACACAACAGAAATCACAGTTGTCTTTTTGCTGGATTTCATTTCATGTAGGCAATGTTCCAGACTTATTTACAACCACAAGAGACTGTTACCTCTTCTTGTTTAACACAATGACAAAACAACAGATTTACATATGCAAAAGCAGGTGCTGTAACAGGTTTGACTACTCTTGACCTAAAGCATGTAAAAGAGGTTTATCTGCAACAGCTGTCTCAAAGGTACTGGTGCTATGATGGGCAGTCAAAACTCCACCATCTGTAGAAGCGTGTGCTCAAAATGACAATATGAATTAAACAGTGATCAGTAGGCCTTCCCTCATCTTTATCCATACATTGAAATCCCAAGATGTGTATATATTGGGCTATTTTACCTATCAGTCCTAGATAAGGAAAATAGAAATGTTGACATGCAAAAGTAATGTGTTCAATTGATCATCTCAGAACAGTTCTTTTCACCATGCTGACACACTGTGAGATGCCAGGTACTGAATTTTAATCACAGTATTATTTTAGAGCAAAATTTTCACAGGATTAATAATTCTAGTTGCTGTAATAATAACCTAAATAACTACTCTGTTGGAGTTCTACTACCGTAATTGTTTTCCTTAACTATTTTTACATTCAAGTTGTAATTTTAGATCTTAAAAATAATGAAATTGTAGGCATGGGTATCTTAATCTCTCTTACTTTGAGCTTCAATTTAGAGAGGCACATTTTTCTGACATTCTGAGATTACAATTTTCTTTAAGAGGCTACTTTTTCCCTTGCACACCAAGGTAAAGAACCCGAGTCTGAACATGACCCCTTACTGAACAGAATGACTTGTTTTTGAGTTATATTTGCAGAAGGTAGCACCATATGCCCCAAGCTCCAAGTTGGATGCTCTTTCTATGGTCTAATTTGCTTGTCAAAAGATGTTACAATCACAAACCTACAATGTCTAGAGAAACTTAATATCGAATGGAAAAACAAACTATTTTCCTCACTTTCTTTAGAAATAACAAATTAATCTCAAATAAATGCAAACGGTTTGTAAAGTTCAAGCAACCTCTGAATTATAAATAAAAGAACCTGGTGCCACATGATTGAAAAAAGAAAATCACACACACGTACATAAGTTTAAATTAATTATTAAGAACAAAAACCTCGTCTCCTTTTTGAAAGAACAGAAGTAGCATGAAGTGCACAGTTTTCAAGCTGACTTAGAAATAAACTACTTTTTAAACAGAAGTTTCACAAAAGACGTTTAACTCAAACCACAGTTCATTATAAAAATTAACCTTTCAAATTTGAGTGAAATACATCCACTTATTTTAAATGTTTTTGCAATTTCCATCGTACATCTTTGGAATTTTGTTTTAGCCTCCAAGAACCTTTAAACTCTGCTGCAATATTCTTTTGTTTGTTTGACTTGATTTTGTTTGTCTGTTTTTTCATAATGGAGAGATAGTATCATGGGAAGGAAGAAAGAAAGACTATATCTGCAGACAATTTGTTTCCATTTTTTCTTTTTTTTTTTTCCTGTCTTGTTGCTTAAACACTAAAGAATTAAAATACCATTTAAAGAAAAAAGCAAGGGTATTCAGTGGCTGTTTCTCACAACTGAGATGAGACATTATTATGACCCTTTCAAAGCCTTTCCAAATGTTTAAAAACTAAAATTATTTACTCAATAGGTCGTAACTGCCTTTTGTGAGCCACAGTAATCCATCATGTGAATAAATATTTAGACAATATTTTAAATGTGTGTGATATACTTGACAGAATGCTGTAGTTCCAGGCTGTCCTGTAAATACAATCTGATCAAAAACATTCTGCTTGTACAATAAAAAAAACCCAGCTAGAAACACAATAGTCCAGCCAAGGAGGGAAAATTGATATCTAGGAAAACCTCAACAGTGAAAGTGACCATCAGTGACATAAACCACTGCAATTTTAAGTTTGAAAAGTTGTTCTTGCTGAGGTAGATATCATATAAAGAATATACACCTATCTTAGGCAGATATTAACAAAGCTTCTTAAAAATGTACCACTTGTAAATAAAGATAATATATCTATTTAATAAGCAACATTATGCAGCAGAAAAAAAAACAACAGAGCAGCACTATACATACTGATGTACTGACAGAGAGCAATTTCCAAGGTACACTGTTAAGTGAAAAAAGCGGGATACATCAAAGTGTATATGTTTATATTACCATCTGTGAAAAAGTGACATATAGAGATACATATATGTTTATATATGCATCACTATTTCTAGAAGAACACTAAGAAACTGGTTGGTGTGACTGATCCTTGAAAAGGGAAAATGGATACTTAAGGCCCTGCTTCTCAAACTTTTTCATAACTACATACACATAAAAACCAGTACCAATTATGTGGCACACTGGGACAAACGAAGGGCCATCTGTCACAGGTCCCACCTTGCTTAGTTGGGGGTTAAAAACATAACTATCTCTTCATACCCTTAAAGTGGCTGAGACACAGTAAGCTATGAAGTATTACGTGTTACCTGTTTTTAATAATTAAATTAAAGTTGAACAAGCCAAACTGACCATTTAAAGCTTATCAGTGGAGAACAAACTTGAAATATCTACTCAATCTTTTTACAGTTTAAATTTTTTTAAACTAGCACCTGCTAGAAAATCTCACTGCACATTAGATGGTACTCCAATAATCTCGCAATTTTTCTAATTTTAAAATGCTGCTGATTACGATATTTATAGAGTACATATACACCAAGAGTCTTCAAACCAGAGTTGCTTGCACTATATTGCACTATGATACGTTTACCACATCCTTAGCATTTCGAAAATTTAAACGGAAATTATTTTTTCACTCAAGATAAGGGTTCTGAAAATTAAGTCAAATTTTATCCATTACTCTGCTATATTTTATTTTTAATTTATTTTTAACACATATAAAGCAGATAAGTCAAAAGTCTCACTTGTTAGCTTAAGAAGCTCCAGTTGACATTTATTTTTATTTGATTGACAAAGGTGGAAACAATTTATTATTTTATTACTTTAATGAATGCAATTTGTTACACAGATAAAAAATACTCGAAGCATAGTGGGAATTAATAATAAAAGAAATTTTTGGTGGTAGTTAAACGGCTACTGCTGCTGATATTACTTATAACCTCAGCAAATAGCAGATGTGTGCTAGAAAGCACTTTTTTGTAAAGAAAGTATGATTTGCACCTTTCAGAAGGACATTTTAGTTGGTTTTCACAGTGAAATTATATAATAGCTTTTTTTATTACTTTGTATAAAAAAGCTTATGCTAAGAATCACACATCTATACATTTGGCAATTTTGTATTTATGATAATATGTCAGATTATGGAGGTGTTCCAAGGAGAAAGAAGTCAAGATCACTTTCAAAAAATCACAGGTAAAAGATGAGGACTCAGGAAAAAAGACAAGAAGAAGCTATGTGTGATTAGGAAAAAAGATGGATTCAACACTTTTCCCAATGGAAGAAAGAGCCAGTATTCTAGGATAAAATAAGGAGGATTCATTGGCATTGGGATATTTAAGGAGTTTTTAATACTGACTCCCATTCTGCCTCTAACGCCTAATCACTCAGTCAAAAATATCTGTACGTACACCATCTCCAGATGCTGTGTTTAGCACTAGAAATTCAATGATGCAGCCCCACAAGCTGTATAAAAGCCTGGGATAGAAGGTGGAACTGGGGAACAGTTGGCGTCAAATATTTTGCACAGAAAGAGGAACTGAAGGAACTATAGGCATAAGAATGAATAAAAAGTAGTAACCCAAATAAGAAGGAATGAAAATCTGAAGGAGGACCATACCAAAGGAGATGAAGCAAAGAGGCCATATTTGATAGACATTTATATTAGTGTCCATTTCACTTTGTGATTGACTAAGAGAGGGAAAATTGAAAATGACTATCAGATTTTTGGGCTTGGTTATATGTCGTAGATACCGCAAGGAAAGCAGTCTAGTGGGATTTATACTGTGATAGCAGCCTCAAAGATTCCCAGTGATCCCAGCCTCTGCTACCTCTGTCCCATGCAATCCCCTCTTCTGGAGTGTGGGCTGGATCTAGTGCCTTGATTCTAATCAGCAGAATATGGCAAAATGATGGCATCTCATTTCTATGATTAGGTTTCAAAATAACTCTGACTTCTGTCTTTTCACTCTCACGTGCTCACTCTGATGGAAGCCAGTTGCCACGTTGTGAGTTTTCCTATAATTAGGCCCAGGTGAATGCCCAAGTGACAGGCCCACATCTTTTATGTGAACAGCACAAAAAAACTGAGGAAATGTTCTCCCAATATTCAAAAACTATTATCTGGTTCAGCAAAGGAGTTACTCACACAAATGATAAATTATTAAGTTCATCTCATTATTATTATTATATTATGATTAAGTTTCAATATACAACTTTGTTATTTCACTCATATCTTTCCCCTTAATATAAGCAAAATATTAACCAACATTCATACTAGAACTAAACTCATTCATTCATCAATTGCAAACGTAAGTTGGCTGTAGATATAAGAGTTCAGCAAAAGTCAATGAAAGCATTCAAAACCTTCGACAAGGGACTTGAGTTTTCTTGAGCTAAGAATAAAGTATTTTATAGTTGCAAAAGATCATCCTTTATGTGTATGTGTTTCTGCCTTTGTATGTATTTATGTCTGACACTGGATAGCTTCTGTAGAGTGGTGAGTTTCATTTGCTTTATAGCCAAAGAGTAAGATAAAGTAAACCTTGTACCTCCTAGAGTTAGTCAATTTATCTGGATTCAGAAACCAACTCATTCATTTTTGGTGGTGGATCTGATTCAGATACTATGTAACCTTACTGTTTGTTGCCTAATAAATACATGTTGAATTGACATGAATTGATTCCTCTGCTTTACCACCCTGATAGCTAGTAAGATTCTAAATCTTGTCTTGTATTTTCTTAACTACAAAGAGTGCTCTGCTCATAGATTCAATGAATGTCTACAGAATGAGTGGATGAATGAATGAGTCATTTTATTAATCAGTACAGGCAACGGTAGATTGAGGAGGGTGTGAATGATGAAGCTTGAAAGCAAAAGAAAGGGGAAGGAATCAGGGATATTGCTTTAGGGTATGTCATCCATCAAAGGAATTTTATCTGCACACCTTTTAAAATGAAATTTTTGGCAGCATTTTTAGAATAGATTTGAACATTATAAAGGTAAGAAACTTCGGGAATGCTAATTGCTAATAGGACACTATGATATAAATTTGTCATGGCATATAAGGAAAACGATATTTATTGTCACTGCTGTGTGTGACAGGCAGAAAAAACAATAGACATGTTACTTGGCAACACGCTGAAACAGCATCATTATCACCATAGAGTCATGGAATCTCCGAATTGGAAAGGATATTAAAGGTCATCCAGTCCAACAGCAAGCTCGACAGATGGCCATCTAGCCTCTGCCTAACCATTTCTAATCATCGTTGCTTTCTGTGGTAGCCAGTTATACAGTTGAATAGTCTTAGCGCTTACAAGGCGCCTTAAATCCAGCAAAATCTAGCTATGTGAAACTTGTCATTGTCCCTGATTGAATACTTGGCATTTACATAAATGACATCTGCTTCTTAGGTGGAAAAGTATAGAGGGAATGGCACTGGACATAATATGTGAGGACTTGGATCTGTCTCACAAATCAGCCACTTGTTATTCTTGGTCAAGTCATTTAACCTCTGAGCTTTA
>NW_020837949.1:35081114-35091529 GCF_003676395.1 Aethalodelphis obliquidens
ATTGAATATAGTTACTGTTTCCCTTCTCCAGGTGTAACCACAGTTATCTTTTGTAGTGTCATATGGTTTTGTGCAGAGGCCAGGAGACATACCTAACCTGTCCTGACCAATACACTAAAGCACTTCCTTTTTAGGAGCAAGGGCAAACTGTGAAAGAAAACTAAACCTCAAGAGAATCTAATCACAGTGCTTTATAATATTACTCTGATAAATTATGCCTTTTAAAGTAGTACTAGAAAGTATATTTTCAAATGTTAAAAAGATTGTCAATCATTTTGGGGATATTGTGGGACATAGCTTGATTTCTCTAAGTTGAAAGTGGGCTTTTAAAAAATAATATTTTAATTTTTCTTTCAGTATGCTTTCTCAAGGATACATAACAGTTACATTTAATTTTATCTTTCATTAACAGCAATACTTGCCTAGTAGTTCAGCCTATAAATGATTTACAAACCAACATGGAGAAAGGAAAAGAGGGAAACACCATTTGCTGAGACCTGACCATATGGCAGAAGATAGACGGAGAGCCTTGAGTTAAGGTGGAACTAATATAGCAAATGCCATCCAATTCCTTTTGAAGAGGTTTTTTTAGATTAACATAAATGGTATAATACCATCTATAAGTTAAGCTCTTACTTTTCCAGACTATTCTACTTGAAATGGATCTTCTGGAAATTATTCTAAATGTTCCTGGATCCTTGAAATTTTAATCCACCCCCTCATTTAAAATTCATAGCTTATACACTTTTTAAGTTCTAGTGATTCTTTGGAATTTATAATAGTAAGAAAACTGATATTTACCTATAAACAATACTGTGTCTGAAATATCGGTGCTTTCTAAGCTTACTGTCAACCAAAAATAGAAGAAGAATCTGATTTTTTTATGATTTTATAAAATACTGATCAATTTCCTAAATCATTAGCTGGAAAAACTTCAGTTTGAAGTACTCTTTCAGGATATATAAGAGAGGCTCTAGTAAGAGCCCCTTATAAGGCTCTATTTTCTCTACTGGTATGTAAAGCGTTTTACTTTTCACAGCTCTCCACAATTAATGATGGCCAATCACTTAATGGTACTGGTGATTTTCTTCCCCACTCATGCTGTTTCCTGAGAGTCTGTAGAGAGCTTACTCACATAACCCCTGCAAGTTCTTGGTCTTCTCTCAGTCTCTCGGTCTTCCACCTCTTGCCAGGGAAGGAAGGGTAATCTTATTGGGAAACATGGGCCTCTCTTTTATTTCTCATTTAATTCAGAACATAGATGGGAAAGAAGAATGATTTATTGGGCCACATAAGACACGCTCCCCACCCAGAATAATGGAACTGTCCATGGAAATTGTGAAGAGCAAGATTCAAATCCGTCTCAGAAATTATAATGTTATGTGTCCTCTATATAATCCAGGTTTCAGTGTAACTATTTTTGTAAAAAATCTTAAACAACGTGGTGTGGAAACTAAGTACACAGGGGGAAAACACACCAGTGCATGTCATAGAAGAGTGCTAAAGCACCTGATATGTCACAAATATGTTACAGGGATGCCAAGATGCTGATCCCTTCTGCCCTCAGGGTGGCAAGAGGAGCCTGGGGCAGCCAGAGCCCTCAGGCCAATCACCCCTGGCCACAAGTTAACCCAAGGCACTCTCCAAATACCGTCACTTTCTATGTGTGTGAGGCATGAATAAAATCAGGAGGCACGACCACAGAAGTAGTAGCTAAATAAAGGTTAAGTGGGACAGCTTAGTTACCTGCCAGTGGCATGGCGATCTCTAGTCAGAATGTAATGGGCTGCAGGTATAAAAGGATGGACTGCTTTACTGTAGGTTAAATTACAGAATTTTATTACAGTTCACCAAAAAGAAAATACTCTGGCAATTTTTCTGTGTCCGATAATAAATAAGTCTCACTACTCACTATGTGTAAATTAAGAAACTGGATCGTGAGGCATCCTAAAGATTTAAGCCAAGGGCAAACAGTTCACCTCAAGGGACAGAAAAGATTCTTCTGGGCAGATATTCCTCTCTGCCTATTAGCGTCACCTCTACTTAGATTGCAATTATGTAAATATTAAATAATTTTTATAAAAATAATAAAGCTGAGCTCATTGTCGGCTGCACTCTAGAAAACTGAGAATTGTTGGGGACTAACTTTATACTATTTCCACGTCACAGAAAAGCACAATAGAAGTGTGCAGGATTACATGGTTTGGAGCTCTTCATACATAAAGTTGTCCAACAAGCTTGATTTAATGTTCTTAGGCCTCAGTTACTTTATCTGTTATTTGAAGATTACAAAGTCAACAAAACCCAAATGCTGTTGTAAGAAAGGATGTAGTAAAAGAAGAGGAGAAATACTTTAAAATACTGTAATACAACGGCAATGCTAAATAATGATTATTTTGCCTAAGGTATTATTGTCAGAGAGTATTTGCTCAGTTACTGAAATACTAGTGAGTTGGGGACTCCAGCGATTTGTAGAATTTCAGTATACCTGACATATAAAAGGACAAAAAGTATCAGGAAAATGAACATGAAATAATCACACACCATAATCTAAAGGAGTAAACTTTCTATTGTGTTTCAATTTATATAT
This sequence comes from Aethalodelphis obliquidens, assembly GCF_003676395.1. Classification (NCBI taxonomy): domain Eukaryota; kingdom Metazoa; phylum Chordata; class Mammalia; order Artiodactyla; family Delphinidae; genus Aethalodelphis; species Aethalodelphis obliquidens. Next base: position 35,083,705 of record NW_020837949.1, read on the forward strand.
ATACATATATATGTATATACATGTGTGTGTGTGTGTGTGTGTGTGTGTGTGTGTATATATATATGTAAAGTCTTCTTATTATGTTTTATCACCTACACATACATATCTACCAACCCTGGTGACAGAGGGGAACTGTTTTCTGCAGCTACACCCAAAACAGCCATTCTCAGTAAAGCCTAATAGTTAAGAGAAGAGGATCTAGAGCCTGGGTATTAATGCTTAGTCTTGGGCAAGCCATTTAACATTTCATTTCTTCAGCTCTAACAAAAGAATAACACTACCTGCCAAAGAGTTGTTTTAAAGAAATTAAGACATGTAAAATGTTTAAAGAATTCCTGGCCTACAGTAAACTCTAAATAGTGTTAGCTATTTTTATTATTCAATCCTACCGCAAGTCCTCACCCCCCAATCTCCCACCATACCCATTTTAGCCACACTAAGCCCACAGATGCAGAAATGCCAACATTAAATTTTTTTTGAACATTAACTGAAGTCCACATCATGCTCATATTTCCATAGTTTTTACTTAATGTTATTTTCCTGTTTCAGGATCCCATCCAGGATACCATATTGTATTTTGTCATTATATCTCCTTAGGCTCCCTCCCCTTGGCTGTGACAGTTTCTCAAACTGTATTTTGTAAAATGTCCCTAGGCTGGGATCTGTCAGATGTTCTTCTAATGATTAGATTAAGCTTATAGATTTTGGGGGGCAGAGGACCATAGTAGAAAATTGCCATTTTCATCACATCATATCGTTTATATACTATGAACATGAAACATCACTGTTGCTGTTTACCTTGATGACCTGGCTGAGGATAGGTTTGTCAGGTTTCTCTAATGGAGTTACCCTTTTTCCTTTTTTCCATACTGTACTCTTTGGAAGAAAATCACCATGTGCAGCCCACAATTAAGTCAGGAGTTATACTCCACTTTCTTGAAGGTGAAGCATCTACATAAATTATCTGAAGTTCTTCTCTTCTGGAAATGTCTGTTCTCCCGCTTATCTACTGAACCCTTTATCTATATAAGTATGGTACGGACTCATGGAGATACATTTTACATATTGTGCTTTTTTGAACATTTTCTTATTTTCTGGCATTACAAGAGTTCCAGCTGCATCTTGTGTATTTTCTGCCCCAATCTGAGAATAAGCCCCATTTCTCCAAGGATCCCTGGTTCTTTTTTTTTGGAGAATGGTGTTAGAAACCAAGATACAGGCACTAAGTATGCTTGTCGCTTTTAGGTCCTCTCAGTTGACAGAGCAAGGTAATAAGTGTGTATACGAACCAGTGTATATGCAAATATCTATAAACACTTCTACTTGTAATCATGAATACGTACATTAAGCTAAAGTTTTTACTAAGCTAAACCTGAAGTCTACGTCTCCAGCTCTAATCTATTACCACATGGTAATAGATTATTATTAGTAATAGTAATAATATTAATATTATTATCATTATTAATATTATTTTCTTCCTCCTCCCCTTGCTTAGCCATAAACCCTAAAATAAACTTTTGATTAACACCTTGTCCCATTAAAATACTTCATAAATAAGGTATTTTTTCACTAAAGCTTCTTGAACTTCTCCAAGTGAAACTAAACTTTTCAGCCAGGGTATAACTTAAACAGAACTGAACAAAACTCAAAAAGTGTACAATTTAATGTGTCCAATAGTGATACAGAAAGCACCTCTCAATTACCGGTCTATGTAAGCATTTCATGTACAGAAGTTTATTGAAAATATGTCTCTAATCATCTAAAATTATGTAAAGAAAACATCTGTTTACTTATAATACTTGTCACAGATAGCCCAACATGTATCCTCTGAGATGTTAAATAAGTAAACCGAAGAAACTTTCTCTATATGTAAATGTCAGTCATTCACTTATAGACTCACAGTAATGAATTAACCCAATACTTGTTCAATCTACCTTCAACTATCTTAATCTTTATTTCCTTATCCTTAAAACTTAATACATCATACCCTCTGCTATCCTCCTTAGCACAGAAATATATTCCTAACAAATGTAGACGTGAGTATCAAAAAACAAATACTTCAGTACAAGACTACTCAATAATTCAAGCTGGTGTTATTTTATTAATTTTTGGAATAAAGCATGATAAATCTTGATGAAAGGCAAACTCATAAAACTCATTAAGTTTTTCTAGTACTATTTTATTTTAAAATCATTAATTTAAAATTTATAAATGAGGTTCACATCCCTCAGCATTTTCAGCAAACATCAGTCTCTTGTTTGGATTTTTAAGGATGTTGCTGTATACAATCTTTAAAGAATCACAGTAGCTCTGACTCACTAAGGAATAATACTGGCTTATTATTGTTGATGCTATGGTGTTGGAGAATATGTCTAAAGATAATAGTCTCTAGCCTCTACTGCAGTAATAAAGGTATAGCCAAATTAGAATGAATTTTTAGAATGCATGAATAATTCATTATAACAGGTTTGATTTTGCTGTTATATCTAGTGTTACTTTTAAATTTGCTTTTTTTTCCTGATGCCTAGCTTAGACTCATTTTCCTAAGTGTCCTTACAATTCTTGGAAGACAATCTGAGGCCAATTTTTTCAAAAAGGGAAACTATATCCTCAAAAGGCTATTGCCCATTTTTGGAAAGCAACAGAATTCATAGTCTTGCAAACTTTTTATTAAAGAAAAGCTAGGGACTCCTCTGGTGGCCCAGTCGTTAAGAATCTGCCTGCCAATTCAGGGGACATGGGTTCGAGCCCTGGTCCGGAAAGATCCCACATGCTGCAGAGCAACTAAGCCTGTGCGCCACGACTACTGAGCCTGCGCTCTAGAGCCCGCAAGCCACAACTACTGAGTCCACGTGCCACAACTACTGAAGCCCACGTGCCTAGAGTCCGTGCTCCGCAACAAGAGGAGCCATCGCAATGAGAAGCCCACACACCACAATGAAGAGTAGCCCCCACTCGCCACAACTAGAGAAAGCCCGCGCACAGCAACAAAGACCCAATGCAGCCAAATAAATTTATTTTAAAAAGCTAACTTTTATTATATAACTATAATCTTTTACAACATAAAAATATTTTGCTAACTTTTACTGTGTAAACATCATCAAATTTTAGGTTACATCATACTACCTTCTGTTCAAACTCTGTCAAATCCTGAAATTTGAATTCTGTCAATAAAATGAAGCTAAAAATCGACACTGTAAGTTAATCAATTCAAGCTAGCATATCTTAAATGGCAAAGTGCAGTTAACCAAAGGGGTAAGCTAGAGCTGACATCGGTATTTAATAAAAGTTTTTCAGAAATAAAAAAAACAGAGGACAAGATAAATGTAACTGTTCTAGGATACTGAGAGTGGAGGACAGATGGAAGTATCATGAAAGTTGCAGTGTAATACATGGATTAAGGTCCACAGTTGCAGAATGACATATACACACTACTATATTTAAAATAGATAACCAACAAGGATCTACTGTATAGCTCAGGGAACTCTACTCAATATTGTGTAATAACCTAAATGGGAAAAGAATTTGGAAAAGAGTAGATATACGTATATGTATAACTGAGTCACTTTGCTGTGTACCTGAAACTAATACAACATTGTTAATCAACTATACTCCAATATAAAATAAAAATTTTAAAATAAAAAGGTACACAGTTGCAGAAACCTTAATCTCTAGCAGCAAGGAGAGAATGTCAAGGGCCAGACTCTAGCTAAACTTTGCTGTTCCAGTTTCTTCTACCACTCCTGAATCGTGTATGTCACTGACAGGTATATCTTTGTTTGGTTTTGTATTGAAAACGAAGGGGGAATATTAGGTACGTGGAAGACATTAACGTAGTGTTGTAAGAAAGTCATGATTACCTATAAAATGTCTTAAATACATATGAAGCATATCTTTCTCTAATTATCAGTGATTTGAGCAGAGACTTAGAAAGGAATTATTATGTGGGGAATGGCACATCAAATCTACGGGCACTGCCAGCATTTTGTAGATGAAATAATGTAGACTTTGCAGATAACCAACTTTTTCAAAATCAAAGAGAAATTTAAAACATCACAGATTTCTCTTTGATCTAATACGTAACACTACGTGGGCCACTGAATCTACTGCTATATATATTTTAAATTTCAAAGCTACTCTCGATTTACATTTACCAACAAGCTATATATTATTAGATCATCTTTAAATTTCTTTTACATATTTTTCATATAAGCAAGTAAAAGTTTATTTCTCCCTCTGAGACTTTACTTTTAGAAAGTGAAAGTGTGAAAGAAGCTGAACAGGAAGTGAATATATGTTCTAAAACCTATACTGTTCATCAAAACTAAGAAAAAAATCTATAGCACGCCTTGCATAGCCAACAGCAATGAAAACAGCACCTTTGGTTTGTTATTCTGGTTCCACTCGGATTTTCCTTGTCTATTTTCTTTTTTTTTAATTTTGCCTTTTCCTACAAAACAGGCTTTAGTGCTAAATTAAAAAATTTAGCTGAAGATCAAGAGCACAAGATTAAAATCATTTCATCATAAGTTAAATTTCCAGTTGGTCATCAAATTAGCAGCAAGGTTAAAAACAATAGTATCTGATTCAGTGAAAATCAATAAAAGATGTATCTATTTCTAGAGGGATTAGAAATAACTCATCTGGGAAGAAATCTGGCAATGTTCCCCATGTTCTGCTCCATAATTCTACCTCTAGAAATACACACTAATGAAATACTCAAAACCTGGACAAAAATATATGCACAAAAACTGTTAATAATAGCTTTATTAACAACAGTGAAGAACTGAAAGAAATCTAACATTATGGAGAGAATCTGGTAACTGTGGTATATATTTACTGGTATTTATGGTATGTTATATATGCTCTACTGACCATACGATGGTCATAAATGATACTCAGAGTTTATTTGATCTCAGAAAATATTTATGACATGTTAAGTTTATATATATATACTAGGAGAGATATCTATTAAGCTGATCAAAATGAACAAAGACAATGATTAAAAGTCTCTGGAGAAGAATAAAAAGATGTGTAACAACCAAATCTACCAGAACTCAGTAAGAACACTGGAGGGTCGTGGAGTTCCAGCCAGGGACGGCTCCCATCCTGGATGAGCTGGCAGCCAGTAACAGTATCCATCTCCCCCAGCTTCTAGGTGGGGTTAGACATTGGCGACTTTTGGCAATCTCATTTCCACAGCTCTGTGCTGCAGAAGACCTACACCAAGCACATGGAAGCAGCTGGGTGGAGGTGCCTATTCACTCGCCCCCAGTTCCCACTAGGCAGGGAAGATGCTTTGGGAGGGGCAGTAGTAAGCAGTGCAGTCCCTCAGCCCCACACAGCTCCATACTACAGGAAAGCAGCCTCGGGGGGCTTAGCACCTGAGTGGCAGCTCCCAAATAGCAGTAAAAAATTCCTCATTTCTAAGGGGCTAGATAAGGAGGAAATGGCAAAAGGAAGGGCTGGACAGAGAGGCAAGAATAAGGTAACAAAGAATTTTGAAATTTCATATTATAGAATCTATTTTGCTCCTCAGACATTAGAAGCCATAGAAAAAGCCTAGCAAGGGGAATGGCATTATTAGGTTTATGTGTGGAGTGATTATTCTGGAAACAGAGTAAAGGTTGGTGGGAAAAGGTGGAGATAGAGAGAAGGTAAGAAATCTGGTGAGAGGCCATTGGATTAATGAACTAGAGGAAAGGCAGTGAATATGAAGAAGAGTAGAGACCAAAGATATAAACTGTGTGATCATGTAATTTATTGTCCAAAGAGGTTCCCTGTAGAGGGAGAAGGGGGCACTCTTAGTTACGCTGGGGCCAGGCATAAACTGGGACTGTTCTGGCCACACTGAGGTACTCGCCCTGCCAGAGCTTGGGTAAGAGAACACATTGGCCTGTTTCTCTCGAGGAGCCCTCTTTTGGTTATCTTTCCTAGCTTCACATGGTTTCAAATAACATCTACATACTAACTGACAAGTGTTTCCCTACAGCTCACATCTCTGCTCCAAACTCCAGGCTCCTATATCCAATCGTCTATTTACTATCTACAATCGGATATCTAATAGAGCTCTCAAACATGTCCGAAATTGAATTTTTAATGTTCCTCCACAAAACCCATTCCCTCTATGGTCTTCCTCAACTCAGAAAAAGGAAATATCATCCTGTCAGTTTTCAGGCAGAAACCTTGGGTCAACTTTAACGTTTGAGGCTCTCTTTGCCTCAAACACCATGTTCAATCTGTCAGGGAATCTTGTTGGCTAAATCCCTTTCCTCACCTACACTATGATTTCACTCTTGTTCAAGCTACTACCAACTCTTGTTTGGATTCCTGCAATAAATTCCTAACTGGTTTCATCTTTGCTCCCTTCCTTGTCTTCATCCCTACCTCTCTACAGGTTATTTTCAACACAGCAGCCAGAGTGATTTTGTCAAGAGGTAAATAATATTGTGCTGCTTGTCTATTCAGTGGTCTAGAGTAGCCCACAAGGCCCTATGTTCTCTATCCCTTAATCCCCAATTCTAGCTCCTACTATCTCTGCCATTGCTTATTCTGCAGGAGCTGCACTGCCCGCTCGCCGTTTCTCAAACTTCAAGACCGTTACACTTGCTTTCCCTCTGCTTTAGCATGCTTTCCTTTCAGGTACCTCTTTCAGATCTTTGCATAAATGTCAACTTTTCAATGAAGACTTCCTTGACCATCCCATTTAAAATTGCAAACCCATTCCATCTCTTCTTTTGTTTTATTTTTCTCCACGGCACTCACCATCATCTCATATTCTTTACCTTTTACTGATTTATTTTATCATTGACTTCTCCTCATGAGACAACAGCCTACATGAGAGAAGGGATTTTTGTGTTTATTTTGTGCTCTACCTCAGTGCCTAGAGTGCATGAGAAGAAACAAGTGAATGAATGATTGAATGAAAGAAGTAGGTTTCAAGGTCATTTCCAAGCTTCTGGCTTCTAAGACAGAATGGACGATGATGTCAAGACAAAGACTGAAGAAAAAAGAATTGGAAAATCAGAATTATGTTCTTTAAACTAAGATAAAAACATATATTACTTTATAGAAATATCTTCATTGATGTTAATACATTTAAATAGGTAATTTTAAAGAAAGCAAGGATAATTTTTGGTCACAGAAAGTTATGATTTAATATTACTTTAACAAAGTTGATGAAAACTAAACTATTTCCTTTTCTGAGAAGACATGTGATAAAGCCTAACATCTACATAGTCATACTATCCGAGAAAATTGTCAAGCTTTATTTTAGAAAGTATTTACTTTAGAAAGTAATGAGGTTTTTTCCACATATAAATCATATATTTAATATGCCTTGCCGCCTTCAGGTATCAGACAATGCTGACAAGTGATCACGAGGACAGTTACAGAAGAGGACAAGTACACCATCCCTGAGTAAGTATCTTTCCTCTCTTGTGGAGCTCACACAGCTCTGGAGAAACTTCACAACTCCAGTCCTCTTTATAAGAACATATACACAGATGCTTATTTCGAGAATCTAAAAGTAGGAAAAGTTTTTAATGTGTCTCTATTTTAAGAGTAAACAGGGGGAAGTCCTTAGTTCCCCGATCAGCTTGGCAATTCCTGTTTGAAACTGCAAAATTACCTTTCCTCTTTTTGCACATCTTTGGTAGCAGACTCTACTGATATAGTTACAATATTCTAGGGGAGTGAGTGATTTAAGGAAAATCCCTAAAACTGCCCCAATAACCTTTTCCAAAGAGGTCACTTAAATGTTGTTTTTTGAAACGTACGTGTGTGTGTGTGTGTGTGTGTGTGTGTGTGTGTGTGTGTGTGTGTG
>NW_020837949.1:35091539-35196105 GCF_003676395.1 Aethalodelphis obliquidens
TGTGTGTGTGTGTGTGTGTGTGTGTGTGTGTGTGTGTGTGTGTGTGTATGCATGTGCATGGGATTTTTCGGGGGTGAAGGTGGCATTCGTTAAGAAGTAAACTTAAAAGGAATTTCAGTTTTTATATGGTCAAACAAAATCAAGATCCTCCCAATTTTACTCAGCATAATACTTGGTCTTAATAAAGTGTAATTTGTAGCGTACTGAAGCAAATGGACTCTTCTATACTGATGGGGATAATTAGAGTATAAGAGCTTCACAGACCAGAAATTCTAAAGCAGCCTTTTATCAAAAGCAGTAACTCTACCTCAGTCTGACAGTTAACAACATATGATCTGATAAACAAATACTTTCACACAGAACAAAAGTGCCATTAAAGGCCAAAACTGTCAACACAAATTCCATTCTTACAAGAGAAAAAAAATACGTAAACTGTTGATCACCTCTGGTTGTCTTAACTAGCATGGAGGTTGTCATGGAAACATTTCTGCGAAGTTCACAGTGATGAAGTACAAACACTTCCAGTTTAATTGCTATTAGGTTTAGCATACCAGAGTTTTATTTATACTCAGTGTGCATTATGATAAAATGTAGTAGAAATAAAGCTTATAATGATCTAGCATAACAAAGCCAACATTTCCTTTTAAAAAATTAAAGGAAAATGAAATTCAATGGCAGTTTAAATTTTTTCCCAGAAAAAAATAATAAATTCCCAATTTTCTAAAATACCTACTCTGATGTCTTTGTACTTTTTTCTGTAGTACATGATTTATAAAAATATTTTTGTATTTTTACTTCTATAGCATGTGATTTACCAAAATGCCTACTTCACACACTAAAAATTAACACAAAAAATATGTTAAAATAAAAATCCCAGAATGGCAGAAATTTAAATATTCTAAGTTACTTTTTCATATCAATAGTATGCAAATATTAACATTTAACAGGGCATTTGTTTCATTTGTGGTGATAAAATACTACGAATGGTTTGCCTAGAAATTTTCTTTTTCTTAATTGCTTCCTCACAAAAAAAAAAGAAATCTACAAAAATACTGAGGAAAAATAACATTATAGGCATGTATACAAAAAAATACGTTCATGGAATCCAATTAATGACATGCTTAATTGTGTGGAATTTTTAATAGCAAATCTTTCTGATGTGTTCTAGAGATAGATTTTTTTGCTAAAAGTTTGAACAAAGTTTTTCTTTTTCCCTCAAGAGAAGTATTTAGGTTTCTTTTTACTACATTTTAATGACATTCAAAGAATATACTTTAAGACTTAAAAATAATTTTAATTTTTTTAATTAAATGCCTAATATGTGCCCAAAAGTAAGGTAATTACTACATACAATACAAGAGAACAATAAGACAGTTCCTGTCTTGGCAAAACTATAATTCTAGGTAATGACAGAAAAAATAAAGATATAGAAAGCAATTACAGAACAACACAAAGCAAAATACAGTTAGGGTTAAATTATGAAGTTCAGCCTACACTCTAGTGCTAATCAGTAGTAAAAGTGAAATGAACTGGCACAGGCTTCCAAGTTTTCACAAAAAAGGTAAGATCACATGACTTGCAGTAATCAAACATCAAATTAAAGGATACTTACTTGAAATATCCCCCAAACACACATAAGAGTAGTAAAAGTGCAATTTTATTATAATTCTCTAAAACCACATTTTTTTAGTTTCAAGTTACTTGCCAGTCAAAATAAGACCTGCCACCCGGCTTTGACTCAAAATTGTCCAGTGGCTAACGTACTAAATATCTACAATATCACTCAATAGCCAATAATCAATGTGTGTCATTATGGCAAAGATGCATGAACAAGTTAGTATCAATTGTGTCACCAGGTCTCACTAAACTACAAGCAACACATACAAGATAATAATATTACCCTGGTTCACTAACAAAAAAATATAGAGCTTGCAGTTCAAACATTTGGATTTTTAGTCAGGGGTTTTCCACTAAATATCTAGGCTCAGTTAAGAATGCTAGACAGTGTAATTCCTAAGGTACCTTCTTGCTTCATAACTCTAACCGAGTACTCAACTTCCTCCCCACATTCCTGAATGGATAGGACAAATGAGAGTGGAAGATGTGATATCTCCAACATAACCAAGTCAAAAGGAAAAGGTTCTGGCAGCCAGAGATCTATGGTATTTCAGATAAAAGAAGCACAAAGAGTGCTTTGTTTTGTTTGTTTGTTTTAATGTCTTAATAAGACATGGAGAGGATGAAAAGGGACATAAGGCTAAGTAGCTATGAAGAAAGAAGTCATTTCAGAATACTGGAGAATCTTTACATTATTATGACTCTGTATTTGGTTGTTTAAAAATTCTGGATTTCCTCAGAAGACTTTTAACTGGGTTACCATCATCAGAAAGCATTTATTGAATGCCTAATGGCATGAAGTTCTACACAAAGATATTTACATAGTGACAGTCCTTGAGTTCCTGGGCTTTTTAAATCTAGGTCAAATAACACTAAAATGGGCATGTTCAGGACAATATAGATAATATACTAAATATATTTTATCAATAAATTTTTTAAAATTCAATTTTTTGAGTGTTTGGATCCCAGACTATGAGTAGTTTGAGGGTAAAAAGAAACTTTCAGAACTAACTAAATAGAAAATAAAGTTTTAAAAATACATTAATAATAGAATATCTATACTGAAAATGTAATAAGAAAGGCCAAGGCTAAGAATCTGCTTCTTAAACAAGAGATGAGTCATTTTAGGGGGAGAAAGGACCCTTACAAGAGTTTAGTAGTTTACAAGAGTTTTAGTAGTTTATATTTGGATAAGAGGTAGTGACCTGAAGTTGAATTCCCTGCTTTTGATGACCATATTTCTTTCATTTCAGGGTAATACTGGGCCATGATCAACCACAGATGATCTTGTTAACTAAAGCAGGAGAAATGCATTGATTAGGAGTTGGAGAACATCCCCTAGGTTTGGCCGCACATTAAAATTGAGGTCTTTTACTAACTCTGATGGTGAAACAGCAATGATCATTGGAATATTCTTAAAATTTAAAAGGTATTAAGAAGCAATCAAAGCACAAGAGAATTTACCACATACAATTCTCTGATCATCATTCAATCCAATGTAATCATTAACCCAGTGGCCTGTCCCTAATATTTCAACATATGCAAATAACTATGTCATGCACCTGTCCATTTTCAAAACCAGCTATAAGTTTTATATCATTACTATTTTGTTACTCATAAAATATTTAACAAGGAATATGTTCATTTTAGTTCCCTATTTATTTTATTTATTTTTATTTTCTAGAACTGACTACAAACACATGCAGCTACTGTGATACATCAAATAAGGAGTACTCTGGAAAAGGGAAGAGGGAAAGGAATGGTAGGAGAAGTCATGATTTCAAATTGTTTTCTAATAACAATAAAGTTATAATTATAAGTAGTCACAGGCTAGAACATCTCTGAGTACAGCCTCCACTTATCTCTATGTAGTTGAAGAAAGCAATAAATGTTTTAGATAAAGATAAAATTCATAAACTGAAAAAAAATCTGTCCTTCTTTTCTTTGAATGTTCTAGCTTAATGCAATCGTTTCTTTCTAACTCATCAATCCAATGCCTTCTTAGTCTCTTTATATTCTCTGGACATTAAAAAAGGGAAAACCCTGGGCTTCCCTGGTGGCACAGTGGTTGAGTCCGCCTGCCAATGCAGGGCACACGGGTTCGTGCCCCGGTCCGGGAAGACCCCACATGCTGCGGAGCGGCTGGGCCCGTGAGCCATGGCCATTGGGCCTGCGCGTCCGGAGCCTGTGCTCCGCAATGGGAGAGGCCACAACAGTGAGAGGCCTGCATACAGCAAAAAAAAAAAAAAAAAAAAGGGAAAACTCTGACATCATTTGCAATTATTCACTGACAAGTGAAATTAACTATTGATGAGTTTCACCCTTCTGAATTCTACATCTTTTATATATCATTATAGAAAAGGTCTATCCCACCCAAAATAAATTTTAGGCATTGTAGCAGACAGACTCTAAGGTGGCCCACAGTGATCTCTACTGCCTGGTATTTATGCCTATAAGGCATACTTAATCCCTTCCCCTTGAGTGTGGGAAAGACCGGCAACTTACTTTTAACCAAGCAGGTAAACCGAAAGTGATGGGATAACACTTCCATGATTGTGTTACATAAGACTGTAACTCCCATCTTGCTTGTAGACTCTATTGACCCTCTCCCTTGTTGACTCTGATAAAGCAGACTTTCATATGCAGAGACCTACATGGCAAGAAACTGAGGGCTGTCTCCAGTCAAAGGCCAGCAAAGACCTGAGGCCCTCGGTCCAACAACCATGAGGAACTGGATCTTGCCAAACCACATGGATTAGAATTGGATCCTTTCCCAGTTGAACCTTCAGATGAGACTTCAGCTGTGATTGGCACTGTGACCGCAGCTTGTGAGGGTCACTAAAGCAGAGTACCCAGCTAAGCCACACCCAGATTCCTGACTCAAAGAAACTATGAGATGATAAATGTGTTCTCCTAAGCTACTGATTTTTGGTAATTTGTTATGAAACAATAGATAACTTATATAGGTATCAACAAAAAAGTAAAGAGATTTGGGAAGAAGCATCTAAAAGACCTACTTTAAGGGTAAACCAAAGAATTACTTTGGTTTAATCATTTCAAGATGACATGGGTAGGAATACACGATCTATAATGTCTTCCTCCACGTAGCTTCCTACTTATCCAGGCTAATCTAAGTTAACACAATTATTGTCTGAATACTACAGAGCTGCCAAAGTGCTGGACTTAGGAGCTTTCCCAACAAAATTATGTATGTCCCTTCATGACCAGGTTATTCTTAAAATCTATCAGTTATTTCACCTTAGCACATAGCCATATGTCGCTATAAGAACTGTACAGGTTACTATACTATTTAATAACGACTCCCAAGAGTTTTAGTTGCTAAACTCAAGATCTAAGTCAAAATAATATTCCAATAACATCAACTAAGGGAGAGAGATTTTATATATCCTTCAATAGAGTCACATTTCATGAAAAAAAAGTATTTAAGAGGAGTACCTGCTAATCTCACCATGACTATGCATTTGCGCACACACATACACACATCTGTACGGAGCACAAATATATCAACATATATTCATACTGAGAATGTGTGCTATTATATGCTTGAATATTTACATAAACAAACCTATTAAGCATCTAGTTTTGCATTATTCAAAACTCAGGTCAAGTGTCATCTCCTCCATATTTTTTTCCTGAAGTTCGTATTAGAATAGAACATTCCCATAGTTTGTTCTGCATTATACTTACATAGATACACACACACACACACACACACACACACACACACACACACACACGCACACATATATCTCCCACTATATTTTAAGCTCCTTGAGAGCAATACTAGGTACTCTTCAACTTTAAATTTCCAAAGACCTAGCACAGTACCTTCCTTGCATTCAGAGGTTTTTTTAGAGAAATCCATATGAAGTTCAAACGAATTGTTACTTCTTCTTATTAATCTCACTAAAGAAAGGTAACATTATTCACTAAAACCAAGTATCTTTTTCTTGATATGCACAATTTTCATAGTACATATAAATGAGTGTTTTGTGAAATAAACATGTGATGGGCATGTGCCCAAACTGGCATGTTATCAACCTAAGACCAAGAGAGGGAATCCCTTAGCTGGACAACCTGCTCTAAAATTAAACAGTGGTTAGGCTTTCTTTGTGTAGGGGGACTGTCTAGTGGGGAGGAAGGGCAGGAATTCCGATTCACTGAACACCAGGGACCCAAGCTATGGTGAGGCTTTATAGTCTACAGCAACACTAGATAACACAGAAAAGATTTCTGGAGAATTAGGCTTCTCAAAGGACTTTCAAGGTCTCTGAATTCTCCACAGTCATCATTATTATTATCTCTCCTGGAAACTTCTAGGCCTAGAAGTCCAGGTTCCTTTGCTGCCACTATGGGTTCATATTTTAGATTAACATAATATGCATGAGCTACAATCCAAGTCCAAAAGAGAAGATTCACACTTAAGTATGCAGTTACTTAAGATGCAAGAATACTTTATAGTCATTAACTTACTATTGATTCTGCATACTGGCTAGGAGAAAACATTCATTTCTTACATTTTAATACTGAATGAATTAAAAGATCTTTGACTATATAATAGGTTATATAATAAAATGCAAATATGAGAGCCATTTATTCATTCATCACTCACTTATTCTAACTTTGATTTAGTGTAAGATATAAGGCCATGTGAAAGATGGTTTTAAAAAATTTAAATACTAGATTATGCATATTTAGTGACAGAAATCCACAAATTGGCAAAGGCTGAGTCTATGATTCCTTGAAGTCAGTAGTGGTTATGAGCACAGACCTAGAGAACAGACCTGGGTCTGAGTTCTGACTTCACTACTTATTAGTTGGGTATCACTAGGAGAGATATCTTAATGTTTATATCCTTGTTTCCTCATTCATAATATATATGCCTCATAGAGTTGGGGTAAGAATTAAAGTAATCATGAATTCCAGCAATTATCATACTTTCTTGCATATGCTCTATAAGATAAAGATGACAATGATAATGGTGATCGTGATGGTGATGATGATGATGTAGGAGAAGACAGAGAAGGAAGAGTAGAGGAGGAGGAAGAAGGAAGAGAAGAAGAGGAGACGACAACGAGGAAGAAGAAAACATACCCTATTTTGAAGCTGTCTTTAACAGGACAGCCATATCTTACCTCACTGCCTCTTAATATACTACCACTCGGCCTTGGACAAAGAAAGATGAAACATAGTCCCTGACCACAAAATCTCAAAGTCTACTGGAAAGCAAATCTATAACAACAGATTGTGTCACGTTATAATATAGATAAAAACAGAGTCCTTTGGGAACTTAGAAATGGCAACACACTATTACAACCAAATAAATCAATCTCCAGATATTACAAGAAATTCCAGGAACCTTGGGAATCCACCCTAAAAAATAATTTAAATTTTAAAACTAAATTATAGAATGATTTTAACAAAATCATCATGATTTGATCTTCATGATTAGAATAAAAGTCAATTGCTTTCAATAGGTTAGTTATTATTATATTATCACTTTTCAAATCCAGGCGTGGATAGCATTTAACATGAGAATGACCCTAGGTTTATTAGAATTGCACAATTGTTTGTAGTTAGGAGTGAGGGAGGATAGACGGTGTTACACAATACCCAGTATTCTTTTCCTTACAAACCTACCTACTCCCCAGGGCCAAACAATATGTCTCCAAATAACCACTTTGACTGTGGTTGGAAGGTATGCCTCCATTATGCAAATTTTCTAGGCTAACACACACACACACACACACACACACACACACACACACACAAGATGGGATAAAAATGGAAGAGAAGTCCATAAAAGGAAAATCAAGTCAAAAATATTTTGATAAATCAGCTCCTAAGAATGTATGCTCATTTTGTAAATTCTCCCATAATTTCATACAGAAGACTAATTTCATCTTGTCAAAAAGTCTTTTAATGTATGTAAACTTCCCAGAAGCATGGATTCTGTTATAGCTTAACATAATGTCAAAAATCTGTTTAATAAGAAAATGCTGTATATGGTAGAAAACTCAAATACTTACTTTACAAGGCTTTTAAAAATATTCTACAAACATTTATGTACTTCAGAATAAACACAAGACCTTTATCAAACTTTTATATTCCACACTGAATATTTTGTTTGTACACAAAGCTGAGAGAAGTAGTAAAGTTATCCATCTAACATTTATAAATGTGTAATATGTAGCTAGACACAGAGAACCAGATTATGTTCAAACAAGCTACTGACACATTAGCAAATATCATGCTATAAAAAAATCAATCTATGATGATAAAAGATCTTTATAATTAAAATATATTTTACTAAATAAGTGATAAACTTATAACAGTTGGCTTTTCCGTATTGGTACTTTCATTAATTTTTTAAAAATCAACACTTCTATTGCTATGCAATATATGTAGCTGACCACACAAGAAGTGGCAAAACCTCAAAAATATCTGTTTATTTTAAAATTTCTAGTGATTTATTAATTTCTTATTTTGACTGTAAACTGTACTTTACCTCAGTTCAACACTAATTGTCAGCTTCAAAATAAATCCGAGTAAGAACAGGCAAACAAACTTGTGGAAAAAAAATCAAGAAACCTAAAACATTAGTTCCAATATTGTTAATTACACTTTCTGGAAGCATACAAATGAGTCATTTCTGTATCAAATTGATAACTGATGAGTACTTTACCACTCGTTAAAAATTGTGTATATTCAAATGCTACCTATCCTATAGCATATAAAAAGCCTTAGATCTACTAAGCTTTCAGGCTGATCCATCAGCTTAGGAAATGTTTGCAAAATTTTTTAAAATGCAGTGTAAACATTTCAGCCCTGAACCTTCTTTCTATGCCTTTGAACCTTCTCTTTCATGTGCAATACCTGAAGGCCCACTGAGAATAGCTGCTGAAAGCCCCAAAGATGGGTAAAACAGAATTTCTGACTCAGGAAATAAAGATCAGCTGAATAGGATTCCCATATGGCAATCCAGATCAATGGAAAAGCAAGGCCAGAATTTTACAGTATCTATCCTATACAGTACAACATGAAGGTTGTATTTCATTGCCGGTAACAAAACTCCCAGTTGCCAAGAAAAAAAAAGGAGATACAAAGATTGTAAATCCAGTAATGAGAAACTACACTTTATTTTGACATTTTGCTCCAAGTGGAATTAAAAACTCCACTACCTTTCCTTGGAATCACTGATATGGTAAACAATTTCTGCAACCAAACAACTGCATTCTGCTAAAAGAACTGAAGCAGTAATGAGAAGTGGATTAATAGTTAGGGAAAATCCTTACACATTTCCAGCAACTATCATCTTAGATGGTAATGGTTTAATGTGCTTTATGCCAAGAAAAATAATGATTTACTTTGCTTTCAAGTTTTGTGAAGAAAAACTCAGAATAGACCTATTAGTAATCTATAATCAAATTATAAAACAACCCAAAACATTTTATTACAATGCTGTTAAGTTCTGATGGACTCAACAATCTGTGCGGAACAGGAATTACCTCTACAATACCCCTACTGTGTGGCACTCCAGTTGGTATTTCAATATTTCCTTATATAGGCACTACCTCACAAGGAAATCCTCTCCCATTTCAGACATGTTTTTATTCTCAGCATATCTATAACTGAAAAACTTTCATCTATTTGGTCCTATTCTCACTACTAAGGCTACATAAATTCCCTGTTCTACATAACTACTCTTTAAAATATTGTGCACTGGTCTTCCCTGGTGGCGCAGTGGTTGAGAGTCCGCCTGCCGATGCAGGGGACACGGGTTCATGTCCTGGTCCGGGAAGATCCCACGTGCCGCGGACCGGCTGGGCCTGTGAGCCATGGCCGCTGAGCCTGCGTGTCCGGAGCCTGTGCTCCGCAATGGGAGAGGCCACAACAGTGAGAGGCCCGCCGTACCGCAAAAAAACAAACAAACAAACAAAATATTGTGCACTATCAAACCTCCCCAAGCCTCCTTAACTCTGTACTAAACAGCCCAGTTCTTCATCCCAGTCTTCTTACATTGTTTCCCAATCCTTTGAAACCATGTTTACCTCCAGATAAACTTCAGTTTCAATTAAAGTGACTTTCAAAACTGAATACAGTACTACACACACGGTTTATCACACACCCCCTGCATCTAATCTAGCCACCAAGTTCTTAAGAGTTTGCATTAGATTTTTACCATCAAGACCCATATATTCACTGACCAGTAGATCTCTTCTCTTGGATTTCCTACAGATTTCTCAAACTCAAAATGTCCAAAACTGAATTTATCCTCTCCCTTGCCCTTCACTTCTCTACTTCATCACACTCCTAACACACTTCTCCTCCTAATTTTCCTATATCAGTGTCTAGACTACCTCCTTCACCTCATATCTATCACCCAATTCCACAAATCTACCATGCAGTTTAAGAGTTTGGGCTCTAAGCCAAACTGCTAGAGTCTAAATTATTGCTCTGCCCTAACCGGTTGTGGCCTTAACAAGTAACTGAGCCTCTCTGTGACTCAGTTTCCTCATTTGTAAAATGGAATTAAAAATAACATTTTCCTCACGAGGCTGCTGTAAGGACTAAATTCATATACACAGTGTGCTTGGTAGAGTCATCAGCCCACAGCCCGTAGCCCATAGTGAGTGCACAGTAAATGTTAGCTGCTATTATAATCATTATTACCACCGCCTTAGTATCTCTCACATCTGTTTATCATTCTCATCACTGCGTATTATTTAGTTCAGGTCCTTCATTGCTTTTCACCCAGATTATTGTTGCAGCTTCAAAACTGTTGTCTCTGCTTCCCTTCTTGCCACACTCTTGTTTTTATAACTTTGATCATGCCATCCCCCAGTTCCAAATGCCTTGACGGTTTACTACTGTTCTTAGGATAAATGTAAATTAGTGAGTATGGTATACAAAACCCTAGATAATCTGGTAAATTTCTCTAGCCACATTGATCCCCTCTGTTCTCCTAGCACGTGATGCTTGAGTCACACTGATTTATCTCCTCTGTTTTTCTAGCATGTGATGTTTGAGCCACATTTGATCAACTTTAATTTGTTCACAGAGACTCTCAATGTTTTTCTTTTTTTTTTTTTGGTGAGTTACTGAAATTGCCCAAAATACTCTGAGACTCTGCTACCCACCCACCTACTCATCCCATCTTATGAATGCTTACCTTCCAGTAGAAAAGGACTAAATGATAGGAGATGCCATTACCCTGAGAATGTTTTCATGGGTTGTCTGTTCATTTGCTTGAGCAAGGATGATACAGATCGGTTTTATTCAAAGTATGGCTGAAAAATTAGCAGCATCAGAATCACCTGGGAGCTTGTTAGAAATGTTAATTATCAGGCTCCACACAGACTACTGAATTAGAATTTCTGGGTGTGGGGCCCAGGAATCTCTTTTGTAACAAGCTCTCTGGGTGACTCCTACTCATGCCAATATTTGAGAAGCTCTAATGAAAATGATTCATGGTTAATTTTTCACTCATGATTTACCACCTGTAAGACATGCAAGAGCCAAAAAATACTACTGATACAAATACAAATTAACACATTAAGTAAAGGATACAATCCTGAGAAAAATATGATGATGAATCTACATTAATCATTTATAATTCACAAGCAAATCAGCAGCATTTAAACACCATGACCAATTTAAGACAGCCCACCTGATATACTGATAACAAAACATTCTGTGAGAAAACACTGGTAATTCCAGCCACCTGTTTCTTGGGCGTGAGCAGCTGGAGTTCTACAACTTACCAAGTATTTCATCGCACTTCCACTTCTGATAAATTACTAGTATCTTCAGTAGACTCTAGTAATGAGTTTTATTTTGGCAATGCTGTATTTCAGTAAACTTTCATATCGAACTTAGGTTTACTAGTAAGTAGTCCTTAGTTGTTCATGGAAGCAAAAACCTGTGCAAACCTGTGCAAATTTTTTTCACTCGTGAAAATGAAAGAATGGATTTGCATTTGGGATTAATTTAATTCTAAAATGGACTGTCCTCCCCAATTAGGAGGTGGCCAACCACTTTGACAATCATTGCTTGAAAGAGCCAGAAAAACCTTCATTTCCAGCACTGGTACATGAATCAGCCTGCCTGTAACAATTCAGGGTTTTCTTCTGGGAAGCCTCTCCTCTCCCCATACACCCATTCTGTGGTAGTTGTCCCTTCTCTGTCTATCTTTAGCACGCTGTGCAAACCTCTGTAACTGTACTCACGGGGTAGTGAAAAATCTGTTAACTTTTGTGTCTGTCAAGATCTTTTCAAAGCTTGATTCTGCCTATGTAAAGAAAGAAGTAGTCAAAAAAATTCTAGGCTGATATATAACCAGTCATTTACTATACCTGTCTATTCTTAGCTTCATCACATACTTTTTTCTATCTTCAGTCATTTTGAAAACCATTAATTTTTCCCATTTTGAAAATCATGCTTTAATGATGACAAATTTCACAGAGAGTAAGAAATTATGCATAAGGACAGTATGAGTGGCATAAATTCTCTATTAATTCATTCATAATCTAGAATGAGAACACAGTTTCTATTAAAACTTCACATTCTTTTTTGCCATTCTTATTCATAAATGTTACAAAACATTAAACCACCGTGAACCCAAGAAACAGTAAGTGGAAATACAGTAAAAGGCTATGGTAGAAACACAACTATACAGGGAATCAAAAGATCCAGGTGTTAACCTCAGCTTGACTAATAAACACTAAACTATCTTATCAAGACCTCAGATTCTCCAACTCTAAAATACAAGTTTAAAGTAATTAATGGGAAATAATGAAGGTACTTGTCCCAGAGGTAGCTATCAAGATCAAATAAAGTAATGCAAATAATGTATATTGTAAACATTCATACATGCATTCACTATTATAATTATATAATAATAAATAAGGGAATATAGGGTGACCCAAAGTAGAATCACTTGTAGACCAAAGTAAAAATTTTCTCTTGAAATAGCAAAATTATTTTCACCAGCCAGGTTTAGAGAGTTATATAGATGCAGCTTCTTGTTAAAGCTTCTGCAATTGACTCTGAGCACGTGTCATGTAAAAAAACTGGGGTGGGTCGGCGCTGTCCCAGCTTCCACAGGTATCCGCCAAAGGATAATCTTAGATTGAGACATGGGGAAGGCATGAGTGCCCTTGAAGGATGGGAGACAAAAGGTCCAAACCTTTAGCAAGAGGTAATTCTCTTGTGAAGACGACTCATCTCCAAGCTCCTCACAATTGCCTCTAATCACTCTTCTTCCACGTGCATTCTTAATCAAAATCACCCCATTTAAAATTTTAATCTTACATACTTTACTGTTATTTTTGCTTATTGTATACTATACTTCCTTATCCAACTTTCAGCTTCTAATTTTTGTGTCACATTTTTATTCTATTAACTCTTACCCCTATTTTCTGGAATTGTAGTTCTAGTCTTTTTTTTCCCCTATTGTTCTCATTTATAGCTACCATTTTAAATGCGTTAAATGCTTTCAAATGTTTAATTCAATTTCTGATTTTTATAATATTCTAGTCTTCTTAAACTTTTTCCCTTTGTCACTTCTGCATTCTATTTATTATTATTTTTTATGATATGTGTTTTTTGGGGGAGCAAAAAGTCCGGAAAAGAGCTAAAAGTAAAGAAAGTCATTATAAACCAGAAGGGATGGTAGTTTCCTTCCTTGCAACTGCTTTTTCTGCCACTCTGATTCCCCAAAAGATTCCCTGGCCTAGTCCTGGATGGCTCTCCAAAATATCTTTAGCTCCCAGGGGACAAAGCCAACTAATTCCCTCCCCCAGGACCATAAGGCTCATTCTGCAAATGGCATCTGGTTTTGCTCCAGTGGTGTCATTTGTTAACTTCTCACGTTATCCAGGCTTTATACTAGCCATTCTGTCTATTTTAAAATTCGTAATTCCAAAATATAACCCCAATAGACTTGGGGTCGTTATGACCTAAATGACCTAAAGGAAATGAGGAGACCTTATAATCAGAGGGATGATATAAAAATAAGTGTTTTATAAGTATCATTCCAGTTGCTATGTTATAGAACTTACTAGAGAGGTATAAAAGTGTCCATGAAGAACTCAATCATTCATTCAACAAATATGTATTAAGCAACTACCATGTGCCTGTACTCTGGTAGGCACTGATATAGCAGGGGGAAAAAATAAGAAAAACCACATACCAGAAATATGTACAGTTAATACTTATTTCAGAAGACTATATTGCATTAGCCAAGCAAGAGCTGGGAGTGCCTTAGACACTGACAATGGTTCTGGACATGGAGAAAAGTAGATTCACTAAGGTGATACTCAGAAAGTCAAATGGACGCTTAGTAATCACTGATTCAAAACAGAACAAAACAGTTGTATGTTATGTTCTGTTCTGTTTCACACAAGGTTTATAAATTTTCAATTGCTTAAAGTAGAGAACTCTATGTCTTTTCTTTATTTCAGTTCTTCCATGAATTCAGTCCTTCTATTTGGTTACTGTATTCAATCTCTGATTTCTCTAATATAAGTCAGAATTTTAGAATGATATAACTTTAATATTTTCAGGCAACCAGGCTCTAAAATCCACCAGCCATCACTATTAGGTTCATTCTGAGATCTGAACCTCAATAACTCTAAGACACTGTGGCATTAGAAATAACACAATTTAACCTTCTTGAAGGAAAGCAATATTTTACATTCCAACCAAGAAACTCAAAGAAGAACGATTATCCAGGAAGAGATGCAGAGTACACTGTTGAAAGCATTCAAATCTGTAGCACAGCACAAGGAGAAATTAGGGATTTAAAAACATATATTTGGAGCTGTTGTATCAAAGGATTTAACTGAAGTTGTGGAAATGAATAAAGTCAAATAGGAAACTGTATAATAATAAAATAAAGAGTACTATATATTTCAGTCCTTCTCATAATCAAACTCACAGAGTTGTACTTTGATGATATATCTTTAGGCTTTACAGAAATACACAAAAGAGCCCCTTCAGAAAATCTATTGCTGGAATGTGGTCGAGGACATAGCCCCTTACATAGCACTCATTACTCTCATGTAAGGCCTGACATGAGAAATCTCTTTTAGAATTTAGGCCAAGGAATGGCATTCCCTTTCCTGAAAAATGGTATTCTTCCTTGTTTTTCAAAATGGATATTCTAAAACTAACTACATTCCACTTTAACTGACAGGAACCTCAGAAGCAAATTAGGAGCTTAAGTATAGGTCTCCACGTCTTTGCTTTTGGTAGACATCTGTCATTGTAGTGACTTTCTGTGCTGCATCCTGTATCTGCATGAATTCCTGTATCCTTTTATCAACTGCTGCATAACAAACAACTCCCGAACTCAGTAGCTTAAAACAACTATTTCTCATGATTCTGTGAGTAAGCTGTGTGGTTCTTATATGGATCTGGCACGGGCTCACTCATGCAGCTGCATTCACCTGGTAGGTCAGCCCTGGGCAGAGTTCCCTTGGGCCTATTGGGCCTTGAACAAGCCAGATCTCTCCATGTGGCCTTTCATCTTCGGGAAGCTAGACCAGACTTCTTTATGTGGTGACAACGACATTCCAAGAAGGCAAGCTCCAACGTGCAAGCTCTTATCAACTGTCTACTTGAATCATATCTGCTTACGTCCCACTGGCCAAAGTAAGTCACATACACAAGCCAGAGTCACTGTGGGAGGGTGTGGATACTGGAAGGCGTGACTCATTGCAGACCACTAGTGTAACTATCTACCATAGCAGCTTCCTAATAAGGCTGTTACTTATTCTTCTTCCAATCCTTCTAATACTTGAATGTTATTCTTTAACAAAGTTTATTTCCTCTCCACTCCATATCTTATCTTTTTCAGAGCTAAAATATCCCTTATGGGTGTTCTAAGCTCATACTAGTCCAACATATCAGTGAATGAATGCTTATGTAGGATTCAAGAGTATTTTAAAATTTTAAATGCACCATATGCCACAGCAAATGCTCACTCCTAAATTCTTAAAGCTCTCATAAAAGGAATAAAAATTCCTTTGAATTTAAGTTGCAAAAGCCTTTACAAACATCAGGGCCAATTAGTTCCCCCACCAGGAAGAAATGCATCATTCCACTGGTGATGCCCCACACTCAAGCTCTTGAGGTACTTTGTATCTCTAATCAATATTGAATGTATTATCAAAAAGTGTCCAAAATGCCTGAAATCTTAAAGTCAGAAAAAGAACCATTATCTACACTGAGTACTTTTACACAAAGTACTCCAATTAGCAAGACAAGAAGATGCTGAAAAAATATAAAAATGTTAATCTGAAGAACAGTAAATAATACAAACAAAATGGCAAAAAAAAAATCACCAAAGAAAAGGTGTAAAGATGAAAAGAATTCATTAAACTTGTTTCATCTTACAAGCTGTTACTATTTTTAAGATGCCCTATGATAATTTAAAGATAAGTTGAATAGGCATTAAAAAAATTAAACTCTTAAGGACATGACTATACTTCTTGTGATTAGTTTTAATATGCACTTTTTATCCCATTGGCTTTTTTAAAACACCAACTGCAAATTCAATTAAAGACTGTAAGTTTTTGTGAAAATGAATGTGTTTTGGAAAAAGGTGTGTGCATATGTGACTTGAAGGGTAACTAGACTGATATCAGGTAAGGTAGGTCTCTTTGGACTGCCGAGGTTTGCACTATGACTGGGGCACACATAACTAAAAAAAGTCAAAACAGACCTTCTGGCTGCAATTATGATGCCAAACAACATGTTGTTCTGTGAATAGGTGGCAAAACGCTTCAGAGATTTTCCACCAGGGGAGACAAAATGTGGAACTTTACTTATGCACAGAAGACTTTTTTTGTTGTTGTTAAATTAGGCCAACAGCAGAGTTATTTTTAGATTACTTACTTCACTTTCTCTTCTTAATGGGCTGGTATACAAAATAGGACAGAAAACGCACCATATGCCACAGCAAATGCTCAAATCCTAAATTCTTAAAGCTCTCATGGAAATAAAAGATATCTCTATCTTAAAGTATGAGGTTTGCATTCAGATGCAATTAAGACTATAACTAATCTGACAGATCTTTATCAGTTAACAACAAATAAATCATATATATCTATTTTAAAAAACAATATTTTGGAGTTTTTTTCCTTTAATCATTTTTAGTAAAATAAATAAGTTGTAAGGGAAGAGATAAAGTGTGAATGAGTGTGTTGACTTACATTTATGATTAAAAGTTAACATTTAAATCATACAGCATTTTCAAATTCTACAGTGACTAACGTAGTTCTTGATTTCCTAAAGTTACAAAATTTAGATGACTCAGCCACTTGCTCTTTCATAAAATCAACCTAAAGTCTCTTCAGGCAGGCTCAATTTTATAGAAAGTTAAACTTCCAAAATTTACTCTTTGTATTTCAACATGATGCATTCTCATTTTATGACTGCACTCATGGCTCCACAAAACTATACTATTATTTTGATTTATACTACTATTACAATTATGAAGATGACACAGAATGCATAACATTAAAGACATATATATGTACATAATATATGCTATTGGAATAAAAAAATAATTGATTTAAAAAGAAATTCTCCCCACCTTTATTAATGACATACATAATTCACACTATATTATGAAATATGAAAAATTATTTTAAAAGAGATTAATAAAGTCAACAAATATCCTTAATATAGCAGAACATTCACCATGTTCTTTGAAATGCCCTGATTTTATTGAAGCAATAAAACTGCAGGACAACAAAAGATCTGACACCTTTTTGGTGTCTAACCCACTGTACATAGTGTACAATTAGGAGGAGAAAACAAAGTGCTTATTCCCTTTAAAAAAAATCAAGTAAAATACCTAAAGTTTTGCTATTATTTTATTATTTTGTTAAATTATAGTATTGTGAGTTCTTCATACGTTAAATGTATAAGTCTATTTTTTCCCTAAAAACAGGGCAGACAAATATTGCTAGATATAGTTCAGCATTCTAAGTAACCTAGTTTTAAAAAGATTAAATATAGCAATTAAATGAAACATGTTTAAACCAATATAGATATTTAGGCATATAAAAATTAATTTCTAAATAACACTGGTATGCTGATAAGTTGGAATTTGCCAACAAAACAATTTTAACATATAGCCTAAAGAGACAAATATATGATGCAAAACTAGGAAACTAAAGAATATTATGATTGTTTTAAATGTTGCTAAACTAATAGTACTAATGAAATTCCATTTATAAAGACTAACTTATACATACATAATTTTTACATTTAAAAATACACTTAGATAATCTGCATCTTGATATAATCCTAAACACCTTAATTCTGACATGTAACCTCTAATAATTATCAGGTCTAATGGCAGGAAGAAAAATACTAGGTTGGACACAAAAAAATAGTTCTTAAAACTTTAAAGAAATCATAATACCTTGCCAACAAAATTATTAACAAAAGCAAAATACTAAATAACTAAAATTTTAAAAGGCTGCTTTTAGAGAAGAGTAGACTTTGATTGGGAAAGAGAAAGAGGTATATGCATTCAGAACCTCTCCACACTTTGTGGCACACACTGGTCTTGGGCCTGAAATAAATTCCATGTCTAAACTGCTGTTAAGTAATTCTTCATATAGTCGGGTCAACTAATTTTAAAGAGACAAACCCTGAAGATAAGAAACAAGGAAGAGGCTATGTCCTCTAAATAAAATTATAATGCTAAACTTTTATTGAACATTAAACCTGCTTCATATGCTTTTTTTTCCCCTCAAGTAAATAATCAAGTTGGCAGGTATATGGAAGAAAACTTTAAAGTAGCAGCAAAATATACTGACATTCTTATCAGGTGATATGACTATGTCTAAACAGTTTAGTTTTATTTTTATCTTTCTCTGGTTGCTAAATTCACATTTAAATTACTTAACACCAATTTCACGATATATTTACTTTAGACTTTCACTAACGTTGACCTCTAAGAAAGTACAACGGAAGCCCAATTTTCTATATTTTATGGATAGATATTTCTAGGGCTGGACTAGATCTT
Source organism: Aethalodelphis obliquidens (assembly GCF_003676395.1). Taxonomy (NCBI): domain Eukaryota; kingdom Metazoa; phylum Chordata; class Mammalia; order Artiodactyla; family Delphinidae; genus Aethalodelphis; species Aethalodelphis obliquidens. The sequence continues at coordinate 35,110,225 of NW_020837949.1, forward strand.
GAAAACTACCATTACAGAACTTGTGTATTGGTTTCAATTCATCCATTATTCCCACTCAAAATGAGGCCCCTCCCATAACACAATATTGTTAGAAGAGTTACCAAGCACACACAGTAAGCACCTTTTGAGCACGTGCTTTTTATTAGGGGATCACTAACATATGCTCCCAACATCCACGAGCTAAGGAATAGGTACCGCTTGCCAAACCTTTCTTCCACTGAGCACATATCTACTCAGTAAATAATGATTTCCAGACAAATGGGAAAGGAAATTGTGCTTCTTTGACTAAATTATCTATTGTATTTTCCTAGTACTGAAGGAGAGGGAAGAGACATAAATGTGAAACATCTTCAAAATATTCTTCCTAGTGCTTCCTTAGTGCCTGAAACCTATAAGGAAAAGTCCAATATTTTCAACCTCATTTCCTCAGTGTGCACATGTAAAATGGTGGTCAACAGTATACACAGGATAGTGTATTACAGGATACAGCAGTACTCTGTGAAGAGCTCACATCATAGAAAACAACGGTCTGAGCCATGAGACACAAAGGAGAGGATCCCAATTCCAACAGAAACTAGTAATTAATTAGCCTTATTATAAAAATAGAAAATTACTCCATTTCAGAACCAGAAAAACTGGCTTCCTAAATTTAAAACACAGCCAAGTTAAGAGTAAACTTAGCTTAGCTGTAGGCTCAGGAAGAGGTCCTCAGAACAAGAGAGCAGCGACTCAGTGAAAGTACCTATGATTCCAAATTAAATGATATGCAGATCATGTTAACCATATACATTACTGAAATACAAGAAAAATATTAACAGGGGAGTCAGACTGATACCCAGAAAGGAGGAATCTTTTAAATGTATTACATAAGACTGCTTACAAAACATATTTCTCCAGAAAATGGGAATTTGTTTAAATCATGAATTTAATTAAAAAAATCATGTTTAAAGCCATATATATCAAAGCTTTATACCTTATTGATTATATATATATGATATATATATGAAAAAAATACTGTAAAACTGAGACAATCTTAAAATAGGGCAACATCTAGTTTTGCCACATCTAATAGCTTCAAAGAACTTCATGAATAAACAATTGTAGCTTCACTTACAAATACCACAAACAAAATTCAAAATTAATTTTTAAGTTTCAGGTTTCAAGTTTCCAAGGATATACTGGTTCAGGCAGAGACAATATTTGACTTCTGAGCACATCCACAAAAATCAGATTTTCCTCTAAAGACTATTCCTGGACCAGCTGTTTGTAACGTAACTGCCTAACCAAAGGGGGCAAGAAATGAGGAACAGGATATATTTGTTTCTGGTAAACTGCCTATTTCCCTTGCTTCCAGGTCCTCAGAATTCATGGAGTCTGGTATGAGGGATGCCCCCTTAGCAGAACGGTTGGCTCCATCCTATACCCTGGTACTGTTTTTTAAGATGAAAAACATACAAAACAAAGCCAACAAACAAAACACCCCTGCAGGAAAAAAAAAAAAAAAAGAGGAGGAAGGAGCTAGGAAAAAGCACAGTCATAAGGTCCATAGTTACCGTTGAAGGAAGGGCATCTACTATCTGGCAGCTACCGTGTAGGGAACCTTACAAACGTTATTTTTAATTCATACACCAAGAAACCCACTATATAGAATTTTCATCCATATTTTACAGATGAGAAAATCAAGTTCAGAGATCAAATAACTTGCCCAAGTTCACACAGTCAGCATAAGGCCGAGCCTCGGATTTGCTCTCCATCTGTCTAATGCCAAGCCCTCCTCTTGCCATGATGTCAAGCCCACATCTAAGTTAACAAATATTCCTGCTGGGCTTCCACTGTGTGTACCCATGCTACAAAGAACTACAAAAGAAACAGAGGACATCGCCTTTGCCCTCCATGCGGTTAACATCTAAGAGGCATTCTGAAGATTCAGGTGTCCAATTCATGATAGGCAGTGTGGTTACAGACAGGGAAGAGCACTAGACCAGGGAGAGGGAGATGACTCACTCTGGGCTGTGCTACTTACTAGCCGTACAACCTTGGGTAAATAAGCATTTCTATTATTTCCTCATCTGCAGAGAGGAGACACTATAACATCTGCCTTAATTATCTCACAATTAGTTCAAAGATCCAATTAGATAATAAACCTGTGGAATGGGAGCGACTGACAAGGGCTTAATTTCCAAAATATACACACAGCTCATACAGCCCAATCTGAAAAAAACCCAAACAAACAACCCAATCAAAAAATGGGCAGAAAACCAAAATGGGCAGAAAACCTAAATAGACGTTCCTCCAGAGAAGACATACAAATGGCCAACAGGCACATGAAAAGATGCTCAACATCTCTAATTATTAGAGAAATGCAAGCCAAAACTACAGTGAGGTTTCACTTCACACTGGTCAGAATGGCCATCATTAAAAAGTCTACAACTAATAAATGCTGGAGAGGGTGTGGAGAAAAAGGAACCCTCCTACACTGTTGGTGGGGATGTAAATTGTTACAGCCACTATGGAGAACAGTACAGAGGTTCCTTAAAAAACTAAAAATAGAGCTACCATATGATCCAGCAATCCCACCCCCCCGAGCATATATCCGGAGAAAAATGTGGTTTGAAAGGGTACATGCACCCTGCATGCACTGTTCACTGCGGCACTGTTTACAACAGCCAAGACATGGAAGCAACCTAAGTGTCCATTGACAGATGAATGGATAAAGGTGTGGTATATATATACAATAGAATATTACTCAGCCATAAAAAATCAATGAAATAATGCCATTTGCAGCAACATGGATGGACCCAGAGATTATCATACTAAGTGAAGTAAGTCAGACAGAGAAACACAAATATCATATGATATCACTTATATGCAGAATCTAAAAAAAAGTGATATAAATGAACTTATTTACAAAACAGAAATAGATTCACAGACATAAGAAACAAACTTATGGTTACCAAAGGGGAAAGGTGGGGGGAGGGATAAATTAGGAGTTTGGTATGTATTAAAATACATACTACTATATATAAAATAGATAATCAACAAGGATTTACCGTATAGAACAGGGAACTATACTCAATATCGTATAATAACCTATAATAGAAAAGAATCTAAAAATGTGTGTGTGTGTATATATATATATACACAGTCATATATATATTCAGTCATATATATATGACTGAATCACTTTGCTGTACACCTGAGACAAGCACAACATTGTACATCAACTATATTTCAATAAAAACTTTTTTACAAAGAGCTTATTAGCTACTAAATATTTTAGAAATATGAAATGCTAATACTGCTTTGCAAGTGTCCATAGTCTTGTCATTACAGAACTTTGGACAGATATCTGAATTCAGCAATAAAAGGATTAGCTGACTCACTTTTGTGTCCCCTCCTTTTTGTTTTGCTTTAGTTTGTCTTGTTTAGAGAGTTAGTGCTGTAAGGGTGAAGGATTAACCAACTGGTGCTGGTTCTGGTTCTGGCTCTTGCTCCCCGCACGGTTCTGAAGGTGGGACCCATGACGAAACCACTTTTCCTCACTACAGCTGCACCCAAGCCCGTCCAGGTGCAAGCTCACTGTTAGCGGAAAGGTAAGGTAGCCCTATTTCCCTCTCTTCTCTCCTTCATTTCCTTTTCTCCCTTCTTCATAAGCTATCTTATAAAATTAGAACTCCATGCTCAAGTGTCCATCCACTCTCTAACTCAAAGCTGTACCTCAAAGTATAAATTCCTTCTTTCTGTCAACTCAAAGAAAAGTATGAGAGACCCATTCCCTGAGAGAGACTGGAGGAACTAGGTTCAGAAACCAGGTGATGAAGAGATTCTCTGAGGAGGTGGAGAATTTGCAAAACAAGAAACAGTCTTTTGCTGACTGGAAAGTTTCCGTTTAAACTAGGCTGTCCCAACCACAAGCATTTAAAATAAATGAACTAATTTTCTGTCTTACATGCTAGTATTCAAACATAATTTCCTATCAACTTTTTCACTGAAAATTAATCAATATTTAGAACATTCTTTTTCAATGGGAAGAATTATTCCCAATTTCAAACAGCCAGTTGACAAGCTTTAGAAGGCTATCTAGATTCCAAATACGTTTGATGGAAAAAGAGTTACTGTAATTCTTCAGATAACTCCCAAATCTTCATTTTATTTTGTGTAATTTTAATCCAACCATTATGATACAGCATAAATGTAGCTCAATGAAGACAAAACAAAAAATTTCATTTTAACTGAAATGTCACAGGAGAAATATACACACAACTTGACAAACTTAAATGGCTCAGGCTTTAAACACACACACACACAACACAACTACCTCTACCTATCTCTCTCTCTCTCTCTTTCCCTCTCTTTCTCTCTCTCTCTTTCTGCTCCCCCCACCCTTCCACTCCCAAACCTCCTCCCTTCTGTCTCTGTCTTATTTAAAGGAAGCTAACAGTACTCTCTCCTTTCTGTAATTTCTTTTCTACATGTGAAACTGTAGACTCCTATTAGATTATAACAGAAACTCAAAATGCTCACTGGATCAATTAAAAAATGGAAGTGAAAACCGTTAGACCTTTAGAGGTTATGAATTTATTCTTACAGGAGTAGTTATAAATTTTATGTTCTAAATCACAATTTTATTTCTGATAACCAGTAAAATCTGGGTTCTATTTCAACTCCCTATTTTCTGGGGAAAAAAAAAGCTTTAGAAATGTCATGTAATATTTTACTCTGGTGTTTCTAAAGCATGGTCTTCACACCACCTTACCTGAATCATGTAGAACATCTTCTAAAAAGGCAAATTCCTGATCCCTCTCCAGAATTACTAATGAATCAGATAATCAAAGTCAGATTGGTCAGCACTGTGACAATTTTCCCCAAGTGATTCTTATGACCAGCAAGATTATCACAAATGAGTTTTTTCACTTATTTATATTATGTTTAGGACATTTCCTCAACAGCACCATCTATAACATTTTATAACCTTACTATGTTAAAACATATTAGCTCTCTTTATTTGAATAAGTGTTATTTTCTAGTAATAAAAGATTATTTCTTCAACTAATAATATATTTAGTTTGGTTTGTTATAATTTATTTATGCACTTTCCAAGGAGAATTCAACTGCCACATCAAAAGACACACTAAATTTACTTTAACTTTTATCATGACATATTGAAATGTAAATTAAGAACTAGTTAAAATGATTAAATATTATTGTTGGAAAATGTGATTAGAAAACAGAAATAATGGTATAGCTCTTCATGAAAATAAAGACTATAAATACACATATTCATAGTTTTTCAATTAACTTTTTAAAATTTCTATCACTATGTCATCAAACAATATTTTTTAACCTCTCATTGTATTTCTTCATACTCTATTAACATTTTCAAAAAAATAAAAAGAGAACTTCACTCTCTGAGGAAGACCATAATAGTTCATTAGCCCTACAGATCTCAGCAGCCCCACACCTGACTGCATTAGGTCTCCTTGCACTTCTCATTTTTTAGGTCACAGAAATACTGTAAGTAATGTAATGAAACCACAGGCTTGCCTGTATTTTCTCATACAGCCAAGCCCTGACTCATAAATATTTCATTTATTGTTGTCTTAACTCTAAAAGAGATTTGTCTGTATTTTTCAAGCTCTGTTTTGAAACCTCTGTCTTCTGAAAGTGATTCTGACCACGACTTTGGTAAACTAATACACACTACCTCATAGAAAGAACTCTGATTCAACACAATGGCAACTACCCAGACCAATGAACCAAAAATTTTTAAGACACGGAACTATAAAATTCACATAATTCTGAAATAAGTTATTTCACAAGGAAATCCAATATTATATGATTGAAGTATGTTTTCTGAGCCTTAAAATGGTAAGAATACTGTTCACATAAGCGTCTTTAGGTCAAAGAAAGCAAGGAAAGTACAAGATGAGTTCAGAGAGGGAGTTTCGGGAGAATGGGTATTATGGGTTAGGTGAGAATTAAAAATCACAAATCGCTTATTCAAGAAGTTGAACAGTGGAAGCAAAAAAGATTAAAATGCCAAGAAAGAAACAGAACTGACATTGTTCAGTTTACAACTCTTTCATATGATAAAGTAACAAATGTTACCTCTAAATCAGGCCTCCTGCCGAAAAGAGAGAGATGTATTCCGAAGGAAAAAAAAAAAAAAGAGTCAAATAGTTTACTAAGCTAGCTGAGTACTGTGGATTTGCTCATAGCAAGGAAGAAAAACATCAAGGGAAAGAACTTTACTATTCCTCATTCTTACTCTTTTTCATCCATCTTCCCATCTCCTCCAGCTGAGATTGTATAATCTACAAAGTTTACATCAAATATAAGAACAGAAACATTCCCTAAAACAGACTCTGCAAGGTTGGCTATCTTAAAAATATAAATAAAGAAATACCAGAACACATAAAAAACCTAAAGAGCTACCATGAGTAAACACAGTAGGAGATCCTCCTTACCAAAAGCACAGAAGCAAACCCAGTTACATAGTCCTTCTGGCTGATTGAGAGCCCTTATGTGATAAGTTTTCAAATTTCTGATTCCAGCCAGATACTCACTCATCAAATCATACCCTAGGCGCCTGATCTACCCATACCCTCACTTACCAAGGGGTATATTAAAAGCTCTGAGTCGTGCCAAAGCTTCGTCTCATACTTAAAGTTGCCTCTGCTCATCATGATGCTTCACGACTCTTCTACCTGTCTGGGGACCTTCAGTACATTTTTGTTTCGCCCTGACCACGGAGAAAATGATGTGAATGTTGTTCTTGGTTCACTACCTAGACCACTGATGACCCAGCTGGTCACTGCACTTTATGATCCAGATTGACACCTAATACTGATAATGATAAAAATTGAGCATCTAATGAATTATTGGCTTACTAATAATTTCTTCTCTCTGAAGGCTTAAGAAGCAATAAGGGAAAAAAAAAAGAAAAGAAAAAGAAGCAATAAGGAGAACTACTACTTAACAGCAGTGAAAAGGGAAGAACCAAGATGAAAAATTTTGTCACAGAATTCTTAGAAGTCCATGTCAATTTTAAGCTCATAATTCCAAGCCAGTGAACAAAATGTGGCATGGATTTTAGAAACAGAAATTTTAAAAAGACATGTCTATATTTATATGAATAACTCTGTGTGTGTGTGTGTGTGTGTGTGTGTGTGTGTGTGTGTGCGTGCACTGGGCAAAATATAGTCTATGGGCTAAAACTGGCTCACCACCTGATTTTGGATGGTCTGTGAGGTAAGAACAGTTTTTACAGTTTTAAGTGGCTGAATCAAAATCAAAAGAAGAATATCTTGTGAAACATAAAAATTATATGAAATTCAAACTTTAGTGTCCATAAATAAAAGTACTGGCACACAGCCACATTCATGCATTTAGGTGTTGTCCATAGCTTCTTTTACACTACAATGGACGAGTCAAATATCTGTAAAGGGACCAACGGCCCGCAACTGTATTTACTATCTAGCCCTTTACAGAAAAAAATTACCAAGCCCTGCTTATATACAATGGCTTGACATGAAACTCTAAAATAAAAAATGGTTTGGGATAAATATCATATCAATAGAAATTATGAAATCTTGAAAGTGAAATTACAAGCTTCCAGTCTCAGAAAACACTAACAAAAAAAAGAAATTAGAAAATATCTTAAAAAACACAGCGTTACACAGGGATTATTCAACCTCAGAAGTGATATTACATGGCAAGAAATAGTACAGAAACATGACTCAAAGCTTCAATAAATGCTTGAAATGGGCTGAAGAAAATCCCGCCCCCCCCCAAAAAAAAGCTAGGAACATTTCAGGATATTATTTAGATATGGGGAAAATATTAAAGGTATAAGCCTACTGTTTGGGGACAATGGTATGTTATCAGATAACTGAGATATGCCAAACTTCTTGATTCTTGGGTGGTTTTTACCTTCTGCACCAGAAAGAAGTGATGAAACTAAAACAGAAAAATCAAATATGATTAACAAGAAAATCAAAGCTCAGGAATTAGTAAGAGGACTCTGAGTCACTTTAAATAAGTTTACGTATACAGGACCAATAGATTACAATTTCAAGATATTTTTAAAAAGTGGCTTGTATATGTTATCACAGAACTACAGTTGATAACCTTGACAGAGTTACAAACAACAGAAGAGCAGATGTAATACATAAGAGGGACAAATGTTATTTTATTTTTTGAAGGTAAAATGATTCTAGGAAATGAAGATCAGTGATCTTGACACTATTCCCCAACATTCTAGAACAGGTTACTAAACAGATGGTTTGTGAGCACTTAAATTTTTTTTTAAAACCTGCCATGGATTTGTTAAAAATAAGCCATGCTAAACCTCGTTTCCTTCTCTGACATGTTATTAGATGAGTGGATGAGAGAAATGCATTGGCTGTATAATGCCTGGACCAAGAAAAGTATGGAGTAAGTCTCTCATGGCCAATTGGGGTAAGTCCACTCACTATCTGTGTAACTTTGGGGAAGTTTCTTATTATCTGGGATTAAGAGGCAAATGTCACAGATCTGTCAAGTTTCTGCACGTTTTGTGAGCAGAGGCACTGGAAGCCTTTGTTCTAGACTGTCTTTTCATGGATGTTTGCATAGCAAATAGCATTTGAAGACCGATAGTATCTCCCTCTGGAACAAAGGGAAGGTCTGCTTATAGCCCATTATAAAAGATCAGGGTTCCTAAACTTGGAGTTCCTTAGGTGTGACACTTAGTGTGCAGCGTGGACTTGAGCCACCCTGTGGAGCCCCTGTGGGCCTGGGGTACAAGGAACCAAAAACCACATGAGGCTCATGCAGCTGCTGTACCAGGAGCAATACAGTCCTTTGTCTCTGACCTGGAAGTCTTCTGTCTTCTATAATCATCCACAAAACAGTGGCTGGCTAATCTGTCAGCATACAGGTAGGGTGAAATCTCAGATACTTCACAGTGCTTGACAACCTGCGACTCAGCTTTGCCATTGGTAAAATGGGGAAATAACAGTAAGTCCTCATAAAGGTAGTATGAAGAATAAATTAATTCATACACAAATTGCTTAGAAAAGTACCTGCTTAAGCTAACTGCTCAACAAATGTTAGCTATTATTATAATGATCGTTATGATTCATTTCAAATGTATATAGGTAGGTAAATAATCCCATCCAAAGGAGTAATGACAAGTCAAAAAGTCCATACTCACTAAGTTCAGAAAAGGCTCTATTCTTAACCCTGTTCTGCTCAATATTTTCATAATTAATTAGTAGCGCTATAAAAATGTATTAATCAAAATTATGGATGACACAATTGCTAACACAGATAATAGAATCAGGATATTTAAAAAATCTTGACATGCTGAATACACTAAACTATAAAGAAACAAATTTAACAGACATACAAATAAAGTATTCAAGTTGTATATTAATTGCAACCTACATGAAATGAATTACAATTCTAATAACAATGTAACACGACTGAAAAAAAAACAAATTTGCCATTATGTTAGAGAAGAATGGAGATAAATTTTCATTGTGTTCTGTGTTGGTTAGGCTACATTCATGATATGATATTTAGCTCTGGATATACTTTAAAGGGAAACTCCAGCAAAGAGAAGCATACCCAGAGGAGAGTGATCAGAGCTGTGAAGGGTGAAATAAATCCATATAGTATATATAAAGTATAACTGAAGAAATTTGACTACTTTATCCTGAGAAAGGAAAGGTTTATTGAGGATGAAAATTTTTCAGACATCTGCAAAATTATCTGTGTGAAACAGTCTGTGTAAAGCCAAAGGGTGGAGTTAGAAAAATGGCTAATTGATTTCAATTCAGTGTAAAGAAGAACTTTCTATCAATTAAAGTTTTCAAATATTGGGTATTAAGATAAGTTCTTCATTCATGGAAGTTTCTGAAAGCCACTAGCCAGGACTATGAAAATGGGGATTGCCTCTTTCACGTACAGATGTCTTTAAACTGCTCACTTCTTATCTGTAAAAAAAAAGGCAACCCACAGGGAGTTTGTCCAGGCCTCTTGTGTATTTTCACTCCTGTCTTGCCTCCCTGGTTTCTGTTCCATTTCAGCCTAGCTGGCCTCTTCAAACCGATGATTTGTTCTTAGCTGCCCACCTGGCTTTTTGATTTACCTCTCTGATTATTTCCTTTTGCCATACACTGCAGCCCATAGGCCATCTCACAGTAGCACCTGGGTAACAGACCCTGGCCCCATCTCCCGTCTGCTTTGGAAGGGAGAATAAAAAATTAATTTCATGATCTCAAAGGTTTCTTTCAATTCTAGGATTCTTGGATCCTTCTTACTTCTTTTGCCACATACACAGATTGGTGGATGAGCAGTAATTGATGAATAAATGAATAAGTGAATGAATAAATGAGTATTATTAAGAAATTGATAATGAGCTTCTTTCCTCTTTAAAAACTAGGTACCTGAATGGGTCTCACATCTTTCAACCAGTCAAACAGATGACAAGGAGTGAAAAGACAAGAAGAGCAAACACCTGTGGAAACGAAGGAATGAAGTATGAGAGCAAGAGAAAGATTAGGGGTGGAAACAGAAATGAGGGTAGACAGCTATGGAGAAGACCACAAAATTAACTCTCAGAAATGATTAACTAGTAAAGTCTCTAGTTCATAAGCCAAGCCAATTTATAAGCCAAAATAAAATTTAAGGATATATTAAATTAACATATATTTGAATAAAAAAGTGAGAGGAGAATTCTAAACTCCTCAGAAATTATGACAGGAGCAAGCAACTACATTCTTGCAAAGGCAAAAATGTTATACACAACAATATTGGTGAATCTCATGCATTAAGCCAGGTGAAAGAAGCCTGCCTCAGAAGGCTACATACTGCATGACGTATAAATATAAGCCGGAGTTGAATGTAATACATACATATATATATATAATACATATATATACATACACAATGTAATATTATTCAACCTTGAGAAAGGAGTATATCCTGCCATTTGCAACAACATGGATGGACCCTGAGCACATCATGCTGAGACAAGTCAGAGAGAGTAAGACATGTACTGTATGATACCACATATAAATATGGAATCTAATAAAGTCAAACGTGTAAAAAACAGAGAGCGAAATGGTGGTTACCAAGAGATGGGGATGGGGGATAAGATCGATGTTGTTTAAGGGTACAAACTTGGAAGCAGTAGTAAATAAGCCACAGAGATCTAATACACAGTATAATGAATATAGACAACAATATTGCACTATAATTTTGTGATGTGATAGATATGGCTACAATACCAATCATCTACGATATATAACATGCTGGACCACTTAAATGTAAACAGTGTTACATATCAAATTCATTCAATTAAAAAAACTGTTCCCCTCCCCCAAAAAACAGACTTGAAAAAAACAAAACTCTAGGGAGAGAAAATAGATCTGTGGTTACTAGATACTACAGGATGAGAGGAGGGGTTGACTAAAAACCATATGAAAACATTTTGGAGCATGATGGAACTGTTCCTAATCTTAATTGTGGTAGTGATTACACAACTATATATGTTTGTCAAAATATATAGAACTGTACGTTAAAAAGAAGCAAATTTTTCTGTATGTAAATTATCTTTAAAAATGGAAAAAAATTAAAGAGCTTAAAACAACTCTGTAAAGATGAGCAATTAAAACATGGTTTGTGTTATTAATAAATCAGAATAAAATCATAGCAATATTTTCTTAGATCAGTCTCCCAAGGCAAAAGAAATAAAAGCAAAAATAAACAAATGGGACCTAATCAAACTTACAAGCTTTTGCCCAGCACAGGAAACCATCAACAAAATGAAAAGCCAACCTACGGACTGGGAGAAAATATTTGCAAATGATGTGACCGACAAGGGCTTAATTTCCAAAATATACAAACAGCTCATACAATTCAATATCAAAAAAAACCCAAACAACCCAATGAAACAATGGGCAGAAAACCTAAATACACATTTCTCAAAGAAGACATACAGATGGCCAACAGGCACATGAAAACATGCTCAAGGCCACTAATTATTACAGAAATGCAAATCAAAACTACAATGAGGTATCACCTCACACTGGTCAGAATGGCCATCATCAAAAAGTCTACAAATAATAGGGAGTTCCCTGTTTGCCTAATGGTTAGGAGTCCAGGCTTTCACTGCTGTGTGGCCCAGGTTCAATCCCTGGTCAGGGAACCGAGATCCTGCAAGCCATGCAAGGGGTGACCATATTAAAAAAAATAAAAGTCTACAAACAATAAATAAGATATGGAGAAAAGGGAACCCTCCTTCACCATCGGTGGGAATGTAAATTGGTGCAGTCACTTTGGAAAACTGCAGGGAGTTTCCTTAAAAAACTAAAAATAGAACTACCATATGATCCAGCAATCCCATTCCTGGACATGTATCCAGAAAAGACAAAAACCCTAATTCAAAAAGATACATGCACCCCAATGTTCATAGCAGTGCTATTTACAACAGCCAAGACATGGAAGCAACCTAAGCATCCATCAACAGATGAGTGAAGATGTGGTGTTTTTAAACACACACACACATACAATGGAATATTACTCAGCCATAAAAAGAATGAAATATTGCCATTTGCAGCAACATGGATGGAACTAGAAATTATCATACTAAGTGAAGTAAGGCAGAGAAAGACAAATATCATATGACATCACTTATATGTGGAATCTAAAAAATAATGCAAATGAACTCATTTACAAAACAGAAACAGACTCACAGACATAGAAAACAAACTATGGTTACCAAAGGGTAAAGGGGGAGGCAGGGATAAATTAGGAGTATGGAATTAACAGATACATACCACTATACATAAAATAAACAACAAGGATTTACTGTATAGCATAGGGAACTATATCCAATATTTTGCAATAACCTATAATGGAAAAGAATCTGAACATATAACTGAATCACTTTGCTATACACCTGAAACACAATATTGTACATCAACCACAGTTCAATTGAAAAATGGAAAAAATTAAAGGTATTAAAACAACTTGGTAAAGATGAGCAATTAAAATATCATTTGCATCATTGATAAATCACAGTGAAGGTAACAATTTTGATAGAAACTTATCAGGATCATTTCTACAATACAGTGACCAATATCTTATTTAAAAATGAAATATCAAACGTATAGCCAAATAGATTTTTTAAAATAAATGTATTTTCACTGTCTTATAAATAGGTAACATGTAAAAATAAAATTAATCATTCACATTCTATTTTTAAATGTCCTCTCATAAAAATGTAATTCTAGTAATAAGAAAATAAACATTAAATATTTTATTAATTATGTATTCATATCTTGTTACCATATATTCTCTATTACTGTACATTTGCTCTTAAAATTTGATCTTATATAGTCAGAAAAACAAGTTGTCGCTCAAAATTAAAAAAAAACTTCTAATAACGATGTTCCTTTAATATAGTTACATGAGTAAGCATGTACTTGGTCATATTTTAGAATCTGGCATCGTTTCAGCCAAGTGGGAACGAGATATTTCTAGGACACCATTAGAGAGATATCAAGGAGAACAGATATGTAAAATCAAATAACTATTAGAGATGACAAACTGTATTGCCTTTCTTCTATTTGTGGAATAGTCTGAGCAATAGACATGTGGGACTAGAGATAGTTTGAAATTACTGAAAATTACAAAAGAGCAAAGAATTGGAAGTGATAAGAGGGCAACTTAAAAGCATACTTTTCTGGAAGTAGAGAAATATTATAAATAGATCAAGAAAATACATATTTAAAATTATTATATTTGGGACAACACAAAGTGAGACTGTCAAATGAATTTTATTTTTAGTTACAGGAGTATACATTCTCTGTAACATACAACAAGGTAAAATGCATTGAAAAGTGAACATCTGCAAGCTTACATCACTGCTAAAAACGACCACAGTTTATAATCCCCTGCCTTCTGAGAAGCAATCTGTAGCTACACTCCTGATTTGTCTACATAGTAGGCTGATGGTCAGAATGAGAAAAGAGACAACACCATGCATGGGACGGCACACTTCACGGGGTATGTGCACTTGGTGTAACTTGCACGCATTGCATGATTGGGGGACGGGACAGCAAAACAGTGAAGGAATAACCTAGACGAGGCTCTAAAGACTTTTCAGCATTTCCCAGGAGAAGAAAAAAAAAATGTCTCAAGAAACGTGGGACCAAGCTTCCTATGCGGTACGCTGTATAAAACCTCGGGTCACACCCTTTAAGCCAAACTACAGCCAAGACACGCAGCACCCCTACAGCTGGGAGTTATGTTTCCTTTTAACGTAGCACAATGCACAGACTGGACCATGAGGTGACCCAACGTTTCAGGTGTGTGTGTAAGGTCCATTAAAAAGGAGACCTCTAATTTTAGAAAGACAAAGTTTATCAAACAGCTCATCCAACTCCACATTTTATTTCTGGATTGGTGCCACCAACAGCTAAATATATAACTGAGCACAGGACCGAGGCAAAATTGTGAAGAAATTAATATTTATGGGATGTTAATGGTATGCGCTTCAGGGAAGAGGATGCCAGGCGGTTATTTATTTTTCTCAACCCTAACATGACCAACTCCACATGCACTCACTTCTCCTCTCCTTGTTTCATCATCCTGGTTAAATAAGGGGCGGCTCCATTCCTGACTCAGAAGGAGGGGAGGGATGTGAGAATCCCACGCGGGCTAAGACCACTGAAGAAAAATACTCTCACATTTTAACGGAGCCTCCTGAGCTTCGTAAACAAAGTTATCTGCAGTAATTTTTTGCTGGTTTTAATTGTTTTTATTTTAGGAATTATCTTTTTCTCCCAGTCACTCTTACATGTGTGTTTACATGGTAGTAAGAGAGAACCTGTTCACAGCTTCAAATTTGATTCCATGTATTTCATAAAAGGTTTCAGTTGAAAGCAACCGGAAAACGAATCCAGTCTCTTTTTAATTTTGGAGGAAATGACTCACCCAATATTGCACAATAATTAAAGTCAGACCAAGGACCAGAATGCAGGTCTCCTGGCACTTAATGTGGAACTCTGAACAGTAAACCAAGCGGGCTGTTTTACTATCTGAGATAATAATTATGCTTTCCAGAAGGAGTCATTTTCATTCACATTCTAATATGCATTATTATTATCAGACAAGGCCTTTAATACAAAATTTCCTACTTGGAACAAGGAAAGGAGAATACACTGGGACTTGGAATAGCTAGATGGCAACACAGAGGGCACTGGGTACCTAAGGACCAGGATAAAACAGGCAGAAGGCATAGGTTAGTAATTTTTTAAAAAGGTAAAAGTGGGGTAATTATGTAATAAAGCCCCACTTTGCCTTGCTTCAGCTTCCCAAGGACCACACATTCACTCGTGATATAATAAGAGATCAGAAGTATTCTGAAAGATCTCATAATTCAGTCAGGAGGAGGGAAGAAAAAGAGAAAAATGAGATGAAGTAGGCAAAGAGAGACCTCCTTCATTACCAATAGAAGAGATTATAGACTCCTTTCTCTTTCTCAAGGTATTTAGAACAAAACTGCTGAGCAAGCCAATGCAGATTTTAAATATGGACATAGTGTGTGAGAGAGGGCTCGATAGGACATTAAGTTTATGAGAACATGATCTGTGTATGTGGGTAGTGTTACATGGAGAGTTGTATCAATTATTCAGGCCTTAGCTGAAGATGTCCCAAAGCAAGAGTGGGACTTTAAATTTGGAAAGATGGACTTTCCAGCAAATCATAAAGCCACAACCTGCTCTGTTTAAAGACAGATACTGAAAGGATGAAAGGCAAGACACGTTGTAAACTATGATGTGTGTGCCAATGCAAAAAAAGTAAAGCTACCTAAATCTAAAGGTTTCACAACAGACCTTGACTTAACCCATCTTCCTCCCTCTTTCCTCACAGAAGATCCCCAGAATTACTTGGAATGCCCGTGTTGTACTCATAGTGTAGCCATTAGAAACATCTATATACGTGACTTATGCTAGTCATATTAAGATATAATGATGAGGTATATGATTAAATGTCAGTTAAACAGTGCTAAGCATTATTATATTGAAGCACTCAACTATTGAGCGTTTGTCATACAAAAGCACGAACATCCACTCACAACTTTCAAGTTAAATGTCATATTGTTTCTCAGATCAAGAGTAGTTTTAGAGCTCCTACCAAGGACAAGGCATGTTCTAAGCACTGGGTTAGAACAGTGCCCAAACGAAAATCTTTGGATCCATGGAATATACAATCTCATTGAGGGAACAGATGATAAATAAACAATCTTTTTAAAGTCAGCTGATAGTGCTATGGGGGAAAATAACGTATAGTAAAGGTGACAGTGCACGATCAATGAGGATTTGTTATTTTATATAGGGCGGTCAGAGAAGGCTTCTTTTATAAGGATACGTTTGAGCAGAGACCTGAAGTTAGTGAAGATACCTGAGGGTAGAGCACTCCAGACAGAGAGAACAGAGAGGAAAACTCTGAGGTGGGAATCAGCTGATCCCATTTTGAGGAATGTCAAGGAAGTCAGTGTCTAGAGTTGACTGAATAAGAGGAAAATGATAGAAAATACTGTCAGGTAGCAGGTGTCAAATAATATGGACTTATGTAAGGTCTTTGTCTTTTATTCTGAGAGACAGAGAAGCTGTTGGAAGGTTTATACAAAAGAGTGACATAATCAAACAGATATATCTTCAAAAGATCACTCTGCTACATGCAGAATAAACTGTGGTGCCTGGAGGGAGAAGAAAGGGGATAAATAAGCAGCTGCTGCCACAATTCAAGGAGTTGCTGATGGTCTATCTGATCAGACTGGTTGGGGGTGTACTAACTAGATGTATAAAACAAGATTTGGGGGGACCATTTAGCTCAACTAAAGACAGACTGAGAAAGGGGAAAAAATGAAGACAAAAAGGAAGTGAAGAGTTAGCTGCAGGCACACAGATATAGCTCAACCAAATCCTGGAACATAAATTTGGGTGAAGTAATGGTGAGGAATAGCTTTTAAGGATGTTGGGGATCTTTTTTTTTTAAATGAGATGATTTTATGACAGTCTACATATGCTAAGATGTTAAGATATTTGGATTAATGTACTATAAGTTTCTCCACACTATCTGCCAGCAAGACATTTTATAAACGCTTTCTCTGAAATACGCCTACCACAGATTTTTTTCTTACCCCCTAAAATACACTTTAAGAAACTTTTTTTTTTCTTAAACGGAGAAAAAGTTGCAAAATGATGGTTGTGGTTCTGTATGTGTACCAAAACAAAAATAATGCAAAAAAAAATATTTCACAGAAAATGCCATCATAAAAGTTGAGAAGAAAAGAAATAAATGAATACCAGGAAAACTTTAGGTTCTTTGTAGTAGCATCCTTTCTTTGAGGAATTTAAAGTTAATTTCCTTAACCTGTTTTTTTTTTTAATTTTATGATATTCTCATGGTACAAATCTTTTAGACTTATGTTAGAAAGAGCTTTAAAAAGAAACACTAAAAACTTAAATAAATTTCAAATCAACATTATCTTCCACGAAGTATATTTTAAGGTTTCCAAGACAGAAATCAAAGGAAATTGAGGAACCTTAATAAACTAAAAATGCTGAGAGCCTTTAAACCCCTGGGGACTCATCTGCTTCACAGCAATGTGCTTTTTCAACATTTAAATTTTATTGGCTCCTGCTAATGAAAATAATTTGCCACAGCAGAAAGGAATGAAGATGTCAGCTCCATATGACATATTTATCAATATAATGGTAAGGTATGTTCTCGAGACCCTTGGTGGATTGTAGAAAGAAAGAAGTGTACAACTGACTGGGAAGCTGAATTCAATCAACAGAGTATATTAAAGTTAAAGAACACATATCTCAAATATCAAGAAATTCAAAAGGTTGAACCTGCACTCCACAGATAATTTGTGGAGAAAATGGATTTTTAATAAAATTTTACACAAATCATATAAATTGAGGGAATTTTAGAATTCAAATTGTTCGTGGTAAGGAAGCTAAACAAATGAACGAATACAAGTCAATTTAGAGAAAGTGAACCAAGTTCACAATCACAAAATGAAAAAGTATTAGGATTCAGTGTGAATTATAAGCTATAAATTGTTAAAATATAATGTTGCTTTAAAATGAAATAGGGGTGATACAAGTATACCTCACTTCAGAGCACAGGTATATTCTGTTAATTTGGCTGCTGGGCAAAATTCTGTATAGATAAACACAAATTCCTAGTCACTCCAATTATAAAATTGAGATTATGCTCCTAAAAATAATTAGGTCAATACTTAACAATATCACGTTTGAGAAAACAGCAAATCACTGAAGCATCTATTTAGAGAAAAAATAGTTTAAATGAATACCATTACTGAAAATAAGTCACCACACACACATAGGTTTACTTTTTCATTTTAACATTAATAGTGTTGGAACATAACAAATCTAAATATTCTCTAAGGACCTCTCTCCAGCAACTCAATATTCTAATGTTAACCTCTTAGCTATATCTCTTTATATTTCAGCAAAGTTACTCTCTTTTTTTGTTCATTTTGTTTGGAAAATTGCAGACAGGGGATAGATGAAAACACTGTGCAGAGCAAAAGAGTATATACAAAAATACATCAAAGGTAATGACAGGGCAGAAGGAAATAAGCAAGTGGAAGTAAGTACCATTTATTTTAGTAGGTAGGAACACCTACAAGGAAAGGCTATTCTACTTATTAGTATTTATGAAATTCAATAGTAGTGAATTTTCATATAACCAATGCTGGACTTAAAAACAAAGTAATGTTACTTTTAATCAACCCTCCTAACTATTCTTAGTTAAGGTGTTAAAAAACAAAATAGTTATGGGACAAATGAAGAAGCTAAAGTTTGGAACAACTCCATAAGAAAGCACTGAAAATGACCTAAGCCTCATGAAAAAAACAAACCAACCTAAAGAACTTAAATTATTTTTACCTTTACCTGTAAAGGTAAAGTGTTACCTTTACAGATAACACCCTGTAAGTGATATGACTGGAGTCCAAGTATATTAAGAGATAAGTAGTTGGACCTAAGCAAATATTCATGTCATCTAAAAAACAGAAGAGATGTAAACTATGGCATATAAAACTCAAATTAGGCATTAGGTTATTTGTGGATCATAAGCACTGGAATATGTTTAAGGAAAGTTTCAAGCACCTTTCAGAAGGCTTAAGAAGATAAACAACAATCTTTCTGGGTTGGATTTGACCAAGTTTGTTAGAACTCTATGAATTAAGCACTACATAAACAAGGTCACTTTCAAAATCTATGCAAATCTTAAAATACACTAATTAGGGGGCCTAATTTAAGAAATAAACGTTCTTTTATCAAAGGGCAGTATGAATCTGGGCACTGGTTAGAACATTTTAGATCCATTCATTTATCACTAAGATCACTACCATCTGTCACAAAGTTAAAGAAAAAAACAAACAAACAAACAAAAAACTGTGCCATGAATTAGTATTCAGTGACTGTAATGCAACTGATATTATTTTGGAATTCAACTGTGATTTGCAATTTTATTTAGCAACACTCATGCCAAGAGAACTTCTTAGTGATATTCTCTTACAAGTCAATGGTCTCTTTTTTTTTTTTAATTTTTATTGGAGTATAGTTGCTTTACAATATTCTGTTAGTTTCTGCTGTATAGCAAAGTGAATCAGCTATACGTATACATATATCCCCTCTTTTTTGGATTTCCTTCCCATTTAAGTCACCACAGAGTGATGAGTAGAGTTCCCTGTGCTATACAGTAGGTTCTCATTAGTTATCTATTTTATACATAGTATCAACAGTTTATACATGTCAATCCCAATCTCCCAATTCATCCCACCCTGCCATTTCCCCCTTGGTTTCTTTTTATTTTAATTGAGAGAGACAGAAAATACATAACCACTTCCAACATTCAGTTTTCTATCAGTATTGTAACTAATAGTTGACACAACATGAGACTGTCCACACAGAAACAGACAAGGGTGATGAGGCAGAGCAGCTATAAATCTTTAAATATAACACAAACAATACCTCTTTTATGTAATGAAGTACCGTAACCCTCACATTTTCTCTTGAAATAAAAATGTCTGGTAAATTTGGCTATGTTCAATATATTATTATATGCTCTAAAAGTCTCAATCAAGCCATGAAGGTATTTTCACATATTTAAATATACTTTTCATAAAGTACAATTTTAATAGTTATGCAAAGAGAGTTGTTTTGTGTTTCTGAGTTTTCGCTTGTACAAAAGGAATATAATTTCTCATTACAGGTTTTCTGTAATTTTAATGTTCACATTTTTTCCTATTTTTTGGTGTGTCACATACAACAATTTCCCCTATTTTAGGATTCTAGAATATCACAAAGATTTATTTTATTTTATTTTTAAAGCAAAACCACTGTACTACCATCAATGCAAAAAAATAAAACTCTAATGACAGTTTGCTCAGATATAACTATTCATAAATCTATTCCTATCATAATGTAATTATAGGTCTCTTTTCACTTGAAAACAATATTCAGTTCTAGAATTTCCATCATCTGAATCCTAATGTATAAGTTGAGGAATTTTGAAAGATAGTTTAAAATAGCTCATAACTGTTATTTGTATACATTTCCCTTTGATTGCTCTATTTTAATATTCATCATAGTGTAATAGTAACATTTAATAAACTATGTATTAAAAAAAACTTGTACTCACATTTAAATTGAATGTTAAAAATTATTCCCTTAATTTTTTTTGTATTCTTGTACTTAAAAGTGAAATTTAAGATGATCTTTTAAAATTGAGTGTCTTCTGTCACTTACCAACAGGGATGTATCATCAGGTTTCTAGTCTCCTCTTTAAAAGTCAGTAACTTTATCACAGTTAAACCTTTCTTTCACTTAAGTTTTAGATAACAATGAAATAGTGGGTTTCTTAGAGAAGAACTGAACTGAACAACTACTGAACGTGGGTGTAGTTTAGTAATAAAAATGGAAGGATGGACGGAAGGAAAGAAACAACTTTTAAAAGCTCTAAAGCTGAAATGAAATTTTATGACCCTAATGACCATAGTGTATATAACTTTATACCCACTGTATTAATACATATACAACTAAATCGAAATTGTAAATTATTGGTTAGCAGTATTAAACACACACTACACTTTAAAATTCCAGGACACTGAGAATATACTTATCCATAACTCACAATGACAGAAAAGATAAACAGGCCTTTTGACAACATAAAACATTTCCTGAGGTACACCACAATGCAAAATTGAAGACGAAAATATCTGAAAGCTCATCTTTGAGTTTTGACCTCTAGCATAGACGTGCTATTAAACACACCCCTCCTGTCTCCACTGAAGCCTAACCAAACTATTTGAGTTAGGAGAGTGTGCAAAGATGTGCCTTCCAGGCAAACTTTTGTTTTCTAAAAGTTAATCTCCCGAAATACTTCCAGTTGGAAATCGTCCACTTGAGCTACTTGACACCAGGGCGTCACTTTCTCCCCTTGGCTTACCTGCTACTACTTAATTATTCTTCTAAGCAGGCTCTGGACAAGTTGGGGAGGTAGCTCTTTCAGCACTTCTGAATCCATGACGACTACAAATGTACACACCTAACACACTCCCACAGGTCTTTCACACGTCGCGAAAGCCTGACCACCTGGGAGCAGACAGGACTCGAGGAACAATCCTCAAGATCAAGAAACTGACTGGATTTCAACATGTGGAGAGAGAAAATGGGCGGGGCGGGGGGATAGGAGCACTACAGACAGCAGCTGTCCATTAAGTGGTTTAAAACTGTTGGTTACAAAGCTGAATAAACAAATACACAGATGGGTCTAGTTCCTTGGGGACTCCGGAGTCTGAGGAGCCCCCCCCCGAGCGGTGTCCAGTTGGGCCTCTCTTGCCTAGTCCGCGTGCAAAGCGCGCACTGGTTCCGCTCTCAAATGCCCGAGACTCGCACGTGCCTTTCCCTCCCGTTACTCCTAATGAGTTTCACCCGCGCGCCAGGTGCCCTGAGAGACTTACCTAAGATATCTCAGGGTCTGAGGATAGGAGGGCAACTTTCCCTCCCTGCTCTAGGCCGACCCGAACGCCCGGGGCAAGCGAGGGTCCACGCAGACGCTAGTCCCTAGGTCCGGGTGCCCGGGCGTCCGGGCGCTTTGCGGCCCGAGGGGCGGGGAGAGGCGCGCGGGAGACGTGCGGACGGCGGGCGCGGCCACCTAGCGGGTCCAGCCCGCGCCGCCGCCGCACGTGCGCCGCCGCGAGCGCTACGGGACGTCGGGACCCGCGCTCCCCCGGGGTCAAAGTCAACCCTGCGCGCCCGCCCTCCGCTCGCCCGGGGCCTCCGCGGATTTACAGGTAAAAGCCAACCGAGAACACTCCCTTTCTCCGAAAGGTGTCTGCGCCCCTCCCTCGTGCCCTCCCTGAAGAACCGGGAAGCGGGATTTCACCCCCAAACCCACCCTCAGAGTGGGGAGACCTTTCCAAAGCTGAATAAAAATAAGAGTAGGACAGACCCCGGGTGAAGCGGCTCCTGCTAACCGTGGACAGGGGAAAGAGCGCGATCGGGGGCAGCAGTCGAGATGCACGATCATCCTGAAGCGTCACTAGGGGCCAGGAGTTTCTTCGCTGGAGAAGCAGGACTGTCCCCTCTCCGCCTCCCATTCCAGAGAAGTACTTGTGAATTGTACGCTGAAGTGTCTAACTTTTAGACCAGAAGCGTGCACTTGCCCCATTGAGTAAATAAAGGTCAGCAGTTGGATCAGTAAAGTTGGTCCAACCGCCAGATGTTCTTACTCTCGTTTCTCCTCTCGGGGAGGGGGGGGCGGGAGGAGGGGTAGGAAGGAAGAGGAAGAGACAACAAACAAGAGAAATAAAAGAGTAAACGAACACAACTGGCGTCTCAACACATATTCCTCCAGCCGCGGTGTCGCCAGACAAGGCAACACTTGGCACATACAAAACTAAAAATCGTCCGTGAGGTAACAGCAACCTCCCCTCTCTCGACTCCCCCTTCCCCACATCACAAAGCAAAATGAAAAAGCACAAGCGGTGATGTTGGGTCCGGAACGCGACCCGGATGCCGAGCCGAAATTTGACACATGTCACACCCGCCCCACCGCGCCGCGCCGCACCGAGCGCAGCGACTGGGGCGAAACTTTGCCGCCGCCGCCGCCGCCGCCGCCCTGGGAGGAGCGCGGAGCAGAGTAAAGGCGCACGCAGCCCGGCCCTGGGTGGAGGTGGCTGGGACGGGCTGGGGGGCGGAGGTGAAGCGCGCCACAGTGAGGGCAAAGAAACTTACCGCGACCGAAGACGCCTGGGCAGCGTCCCGGGAGGTGGCACCCGCGGCGCCGAGGCAGAAGCTCCCAAACAACACACCCACGCGCGATTCCTGGCAGCTGCTGCCGCGAGTGGGGGCGCGCCCGGGGTGGGGGCTGGAGGAAGCCGCAGCTGGCGGACGCGGCCGCCGCATAAATAACCCGGACCGGCGCTCAAGGGCGGGCTGCGCTGGGCTCAAGCCGGGGCGCTGCGGCCGCCGCAGAGCTGCACGCGCCGGCGTGTCTCGCGCTTTCTCGGAGGCTCGCGCTGTCTCGCGCTGCCGCTCCCCCCACCCGGATCTGTGTGTGTGTGTGCGTGTGTGTGTGTATGTGTGTGTGTATGTGTGTATGTGTGTGAGTGTGCTCTGGCGGGCGCGCGCACCCGGCCGCGCGCGCGTGTTGTTGGCAATGCAAACTGTACACACGCTGCGCGCCGAGCCGCCTCTTCTCGGAGGGGCGGGCGGAGGGAAGGGACGCCTCCGAGGATTCTGAAGTACTGTTGGGCCACTTGTTTATTTCTGTTTTACTTTGCGTTGTTAACGTTGACTGTTGTTGTTGATCCCCAAAGTGGTTTGGAACCAGCTGGTTAGAATGCCTGTCACCCCCATCCACCTATCTCCTCCCCCGGCTCCCCCAACTTCTTTAAGGGAGGGGGAAGCGCGGAGTAGACTGTTGTTCCGATTTGCAGGGGAGCCTCCTGGCTGACGTCAGGTCCACCTGCTCTGTAAACAACTCGCCGGAGAACTTGTTTGTTCTGCGCCGGTTCCTCCCCCACCCCCACCCTTCTCCCCACCTCCTGCTCCGCCTCCTCCCGCTCGGCCCAGACAGCGAGTCGAGGAAGGGGGTTGGGGAGGGAGGAGAGAACAAAACCGTATGCTGTATTGGCAAAGCCGAGTTGTGTCTGCTGCTCCTTGGCAGTCCCCAAAGTACGTCCTCTCAGCAGACGGAGCTGCTGGCAAATGAAACAGGGGATTCCAAGCGAAGTACAGGAAGCCTCGAAGGGATCCGAAGCCCTCGGTGGCAAGGAGTGAAAGTACTCGATAGTCAGAAAGGGAGACCCAAGCGTGCGTTAAAACGCTGATTGGCCTTTCTTTTCACGGTGTGTGCCTCCGCGGCCTGGGGTGGAGAGAGGCCGAGTGTCTTTCTCACTTTTCATTGTTGTCGTGGCTCCTGTCTCACTTGGGCCCGGGAGTTCTCGGGCTTCCTCGTGGTCGCACAGCCCTGGTCACGGGCTTGGGGCCGGGCTGCGGGCCGGCCGGGGCGGAGCTTGGAAGGAAGGGGCCGCCGAGCTAGGACTCTTAGGGTCTGCGGCTTTCGAGACGGGTCCTATCAGTGGCTGAGGGGAGCAAAGTAACCGGAATGAAAGGAAGGAAGAAACTGCCGGAACTGCCGTGCGCACTTCAAAGCCGAGGCGCTGGCGTGGGGAGTGCGCAGGCCTAGCTTCCAGAGCCCGGGTCTCCGCTCCTGTCCGTGGGGTGTGACTCGGCCAGGTCCCACGCGGGACCGAGGGGATGACAAGGGAAAGGCCGAGGGAGGACGAGACGGGCCCGGGTGGGACATGTGACCCGAGGGGAGGGGTGTACCGTAGCCCCTATTCCACCGCCGCTCCTCGCAGGCCGTTCCTCCCCGCAGGCCCCCACCAGCCCCTCCCTCGCCCGCGGGCCGCGCGACCCTCCACTGGCCGCGTCCCCCTCGCGCCGCGGCGGAGCCGGCCGCTCTGCCAGCAAATCCGTCGTGAAGTGTGGTGTTCCGAAAGGTGCTGAAACTTTCCTCCAAATAGCTGCAGACGAGAGGCCGTGGCGAACAGACCCCGGCCCCCGGCTTCTTCCCGGCCAACTTTAACATCTCTAGCGGCAGAAGAGGGGAGGGGGTGACTGGGGAGACGGGCGAGCAGGACCAACTTACGCCTCTGAGTCTTTCTTTTCCTCAAAGAGCAGCGCGCCCTTTCTCTAAAGGGCAGAAGCGAACTCACACACACACACTTGGCACCAACTCTTCCCTCCAGAACCCGCAGTTCTCCCGCGGAGGAAGCAGCCCTGGCACCCACATCTATAAACACACCGTCGGGTTTTCTAGTGAAACCAATTAAGTCAATAAGCCACGGGGCTGGTCCTGGGAAGACGGCCCCTGCCAGGAGGACAAGGGAAGAGGTAGAGTTGGGCTTTGAATTGCGGTGCTTTCTGTGAGCTTTCAAAACTCCAGGCAGTCCGTAAGTGCTCTGCCAGTGGATTGTGTCCTCGCTCTTTTTTAAATTGTCTTTTTTCGAAATGCTGTCTGAATAGTGGACAAATAAACCGAATTTTTTTAAAGATGGGAGCGAGGAGAGAAGGAGGGAGCAGTCATTTAAATTATAATACAAAACGCCAGATGTAAATGACCACACCTCGCTCTTCTGAAAGGTGGAGATCATTTTATGATGAGTAATTTGCGTTTATACTTCACAAGCAACCCTAAATAAAAAGCGGATTTTCTGAATTAACCTGAAACCATTTTGGAAAAGAGAAGAACAAACGGCGTCGAAATCCTTGGAGATCCGAGGATGTATCTTTCCACTGGGTTTGTGAATAAAGGCAACAGAACAGTCTAAAGGTCTACAGCTCCTCACTTTTTTTCCTTCTTCTTCCTCCCCCACATACACCGACCCCACTTACTTCCCTTTCTCTCTAGGGGTCCGACGGAGGAAGTGAGCGGGAAAGGTTTATTATAAATGAGTCTGGGCAACTTGGAAGAGAAGTTCAAGTTCCCAACGAGGAGAAAAGAAAGAGGGTTATGCTCTCGAGGCTTGGAGAGGAGCGGATTTAGTTAGCCTTTCACTTTTCTGTACACAAAGACACGTTTTGGTGAAATTCACAGCCACTGACGTTTCTTTCCTGTGAGTACAAATAGCCAGGCGCCAAGAGGTGCAAACGGATATCTCAGTTGGAGGAGCATATCTTTCTCTACCGGCCGCGTACCCTGGCAGGGATCTTTCTAAGCGGGGCTGAGCCCACAGCCCCCTTGGGCGCCCTGCCTAGCTTCGCCCCTGTTATCTATCTCCTCTTCGCCTGCTGCCATTCCCGGGCCACCCACTCTTCCCCCAGGGAAGACGCCCCGGGAGTTGAGAAAGAAGATCCTGCCAGGAGCGGCTGCCCTCGGCGGACCCCTCGCCCGCAGCCAATGGGCTGGGCCCGGGTTCGAGAGGTGAAAGTTCAGGCCCGGGGCTTGCGGCTCGCTCCCCCTCTGCCGTCGCCTCCCTCCCAGCTAGCGCCCCGGGCCACACTGCAGACCCAGCCCTGCTACCAGGGGCTGCCATGGTGGCATGTAGTTTGTTGATGGGTGGTCATAAAATATATTTATTTGCAATTCCTTTCCCTCGCCCACCACCCCCGCCCCGACATAGCCCCGAACACTGCAGGCTTTGTTCGCCTCGCTGCTGCTGGAGCCGGCCGGGGTTTAGCGCTCTATGCTAAGAGACTCCAAAAAAAGTTGAAGTATAATAATAGGAAAACCGGGTTTCCGCAGCCTAGGGAAATGCTGAAAGGGCAAACAGCGAACGAAGAGTTTTCTTTTGCACAAGTCACTGGTCAGCCCACTGGATCAAGGCAGCCTTGAAACGAAACACTGCATATCAGAGAGAGGAGGGAAGCCAAATTCTGTCCCTGTAGTCGCTACGCAGGGTCGTAGCCACAGTTCAAGTCTCCTTTGCAGCACGTGGGTCTGCAGAAGTCATTTAAAGAGGTTCCAGGGGAAAGTTAAACAGGGCTACTGGGTAATTGAGGAGTTTCACCAAGTGGCCCTCGAAGTTCTCTCACTAAAATTTATTTGATTTCAAGTTTATTGCACGATGGAACCGCAAATCAACAAATTCCGAGCCATTGCTCTATTACGGTCCAAGCAAAAGATAAATTCGTTTGAAATGGTCCCAGCCAGCGCATCTTCAGCGAACTAAACCACCCCAAACGAGACTAAAGCCAGGATGAAGGGAAGCAACTGACGCGAATGACATGTATTAGAAACGTTGGTTAATGCTTCTCCGAGTGAACCGCTTGGATTTTTAGTTATTTGCTATAAGAATATAATTATTCACACATTTAGGTCTGTTTTCTCCAGAACTTTCAGTTAAACAACAATTACATTTTTCTTCTTCAGAGTCGGTTTATTGGTGTAATTGTGACTAATACTTAAAAATGTAACTGCAGAGAGATTGCTAGCAGAGAGGGAAAGGGGAATGGTTTTTTAAATCATTTTTATCTATTAGAGATATCATCTTCAAAGTTGTATTACTCACTTCAAATAGACTAACAAAAGTCTTCTTTAAATGCAAGGTAAAACATTTTTTTTTTTCACGTAGAAGAACAGGCACATATCAGGTTCCTATTTTTCACATCCATTACAGTTTTCTGAAGATAAGCAACTAAACAGACTTTTAGACATTCTCCTATCCTTACTCTCCTCCCAGACACATTTTTAGGAAAACAGAGAACATTCCAGTTTCACCGAAGTCAAATCAAGGATAATCTACGTTACGACGTTAAATTGAATGTAGAGGTTGCAAAATTGGTGGAGTTACACCACCATCTGTCGTTAAGCTTCGGGACTACAAAATTTGGGACCTATAATAAATCTTAATGAGCTTGCCCAACTTTTTTTTTTTTTAATCGCAGACTACTCTTTCCGTTTGTGTTTTTATAACACATGCCCTAAAATTACCTGGATCCTCAATGAACGAATATGTCTTCATAAGCCCAATGCTTCTACCTGGGTTCTCTAGTCATCTCATCTTCAGAAAAAGAAACAAAAAACAAAACAAAAATTAAAATAACAAAACCAAAAACCCTTCATCTGCCAACCTCCAGATACAGATTTTTCAAATCAGCTGTGGGACTGCACATTTTCACCCCTCCCGCCTTCCTTGCTTCTAATAGACTGTTGATAGGAAAAATGGAGCCCAAACTGCAGGGTCCACCCTTGTCCTGGAGTGAATAATACACTCTTAATTCTCTCCTGAACGTAACCTAGTTCTCTGGTAGTATATCTAATCTTGAAACGTGTAAACACAGCATATCTCTGCTAAGAGGGTGACTGTGAGTGTCTTTAAAAACTGATTGAAAGGCAGTTAATATCAGGTTCCAGTTCTGGTTGACCTTGCTGTGGAGACAAAGATCAATTGCTCTGGGCTAGAATCTTACCAAGGAAGCCTTTATCCAAATGAACACAGAAAGGGGAAAATTCCTGGATAAAGAATTCCATTGCTGACTCAAAAGCCTCCATTAAGCAATGAAAACTTTTTCCCACAACACTTCAATGGCACGTGTTTATATATTACATCTATTTTTTTAAGGCTCTTCAAATATCTCAGTATCTATAATATTGCACCCCTTTCCATGTTAGGGATTTGATTATCAAATTTCTATTTTCCAGAAAAGAATTTAAAATAAAATGTAAATGTACTTCACTAGAAATAATAGTATGAAGCTGAATCATACTAAATTGTCTATATTTGACCAAATTTGACCCACACAAATGAAAATTTCATATGCTTAAATTAATAGAACCCAGATTTTTTCTGAGACATATTCTGTCTCTGTAAGAGTAAGCATTAGTTAAATTGCCCAATCCCCAATATTTACTTCCTGCCACATTGATTCAAATATGTTGAATTGCCTGGTGCAGGGGCCCTTTGCTTGTTGATGTTTCTACAATTAAATTAGCCTTAGAGTTTGTATGTCTCTGAGTTACTGTGAAATTTTAGAGCTGAAGAAAACTTCAAGATATTCTAGTATACTCTCTTCATTTTAAAAATCATAAAGCAAAGGTCCAGAGGTGACAGCAGGATCAAACAGCTAGTTAATAAAACTCTGATTACTATTATTTAACTATTTCATGTTTCTAAACATTCAATGACCCTCCTTCCTTACTCCACAAAAGACATTTTTGCCACACACCCCCATCTTTTTATGTTTCCTTCATATCCATCAAAACTGACATGGCTCAGTGGTACCTTTATTTGGATATCAGTACAGTATTACTGATGGCTAGCTGTCATGTCACGTCCACTGTAATACACAGGAAAAAAAAAAGTCTGATGACTTGTTTCTCTTGAAAGTCAGAGTCTATAAGATTTCTTCAATAATGTAAAGAGGTTCATCACTGTTGATTGCAAGTGTTCATCGTAGAAAAAATGATGGCAGGAGGTGCTAACACAAACCACAGTTTATGATGTTTTTCAGGGTTAATAATCTTCAGGAACTCCTAGGGGAGCAAAAACCACTCCTAGGGGGCCTTCACTATATTCTTAAGAAATAAAGCTATGAGACAAAATATAACCTTGATTTTTTTTAAGTTATGAGCAAAAATCACTATATCAAGATCCTGCGTCACTGTAGACTTTTATTTAGTTTAACAACTACATGGCTCCGATAACCATCATAGCTTACCCAAACAATGTACTGAAGTGGTTAATTGCCACAAATCATATAAAAGTTCAGCCATTTGTTCTCTCCTCCTTCCCCTTCTGCTCCTCCTTTGGGTTCTCCTTCTGTATATCCCCCTCCTTTTCCTCCTTCACTTTCTTCCCTCTGCTGTGATCTTTGTTACCACCCTCACAATAACAACTTCCAAAATTCCCCATAGATGTTTCTCTTCTAAGCTCTAGGTTTATTCAATTGCTTAATGATAGCACCATTTGAATTGTGAAAACCTACCAACTTGCCCTCTTCACTCCTTGCCCAGCTACTCCTTATGCTGTCTGATTAATGGTTAATGACACCTTAATCCACCCAGTTCCCAAAGCCAGAAAATGCCACCTCCTCCATCTTCTTATATCCAAGCAGCGTCAGGTTTTGTTCACTGTTACCTATTTAATCTTCCATTGTCCTCTTCCATCGATTCCCATTTCTTACCTGGTCATTCTTTATAACTTTCTCATCACCTTCCTGCTTTCAGTTGCTCTTTCAGTTCATCCTCCTCACTTCTTTTTAAAACATACCTAATATGTATATGTATAGCTGATTCACTTTGTTATACAGCAGAAACTAACACATCATTGTAAAGCAATTATACTCCAATTAAGATGTTAAAAAAAAAACTATAAGAAAAACAACAAAACATACCTAAAACACATGTCACTTAGAATTATGCCAAGCTTCTCTATAGCTAATGGAATTTAATCTTAAATTCTATAGTCTGACAGAGCAAATATGTCTGGCAAGTATGAGATAGCTAATAATCTTTTTTTGGAATGGATGAATGAATGAATGCCCCAGACAAATATATTTTAGATGTTAAGTATATTCTGTCAGATGTTGTCAGATATATTTTTAGCTGTGTATTATTTTCAGCAAATTTTAAGTCTACTTTGCTACCCAATCATTTGGCTAAAATAGTAAAGTAATAACAAAAGATTTTATTTTTATATGAAAGAACTTACCAGACAGATATAAAAGTATATTCAACCTTGTATTCAAATTCCCAACTGTACTGTTTAATGGCTCAACAAATATTTACATACTAAGCACTGTGGTAGCTATTCTGAGATCTAAAGACATATGAGATTAGGTCTCTGCCCAGAGCTTATATTCTAGTAAGAGATATAAGATATATAAAAGTTTATTTCAATAAAACATAAATTTCAATACAGCATAACACAGAGGTATATACAGGATACAATGAAACCAGGGAAAATACTTCTTAAGGCTATTTTTTTGTTTGTGATGAAAACTTAAGAAATAAATATATCTTTTAATCAAAAATTTATAATCAAATAGCAGCTTCAGAAAACATAATTTTTGGATAAAATTGCAAAGCTGTGGTAAAAACATGGTTAAATCAAAGACAATGGAGGGTTTAACAATTGTGAAGAGGTATCAGGCAATCCCCTGAATTATCTCATAGTACTCTTAAATACAGAATGCACTTTTATGGAAAGACTACTTCTAATTTGTCATGATTTCACTCCAGGAAAAGAGTTTTGTAATAGAAAAGAAAGAAAAAGCAAAAGAAAGTAAAAAGAACTGAAAAAAAAGTAAGAGAACATAAATATTTGGAGTTTAGAAGGGATTCACGTGTTTACCTCTCTTATCAGCCTCTAACTCTGAGGTGAGGAAAGCACCTGATCCTGGGCCAATATGGTTCCCTGGGGACAGTCATAGGAAATTGCTGATTGGTGGGGGAAATCTGTTTCCCCCACCAATCACCTTTTTCTGCCTCATCAAGGTGCATGCTGGTTTCCTTATGTCCCTCTTTTTTTAACCCCACTCTCACCTCATTAAATATAGTATTATGCAATACTTTCACAGTTATATACTACCTCTTCTCTAAGTTCTTCCCTCCACCCACACATTTCTGATTCTTTTTCATTTTAACTCAGGAAAACATTTCTCACTAATTCTGTCTCTACCTTTTTTTCTTTCTCCCTCTCTTCCAAGAAAACACACACACGCACATACATACATACACACACACACACACACAATCACGGTAACATGCTTAAAAGCAGAACTAGTGATACAAGAAATAAAGAACAGGGAAATTAACATGAAAATAGAAAAAAAAACCTAAAAACTAGTACTATTAGCTTCTAAAACCTTGAAAGTCCCCATATAAAGGAGCAGTGAAACAGACACTGTTATACCCCTCTGTGAGTTAAATCAATAAATCCAATTGGAAAGCAATTTGGCAACTTGTGTTGAGGCTTTTTAAACTAGTCCCATAGCTAGACAGCAATCCAAAAGAAATGATCTGAAATACAGATGGAAAAGCTTCACGCAAAAGCTGTTTATCACAGAATTATTTACAATAGTGCATATTTGGAAACAATACAAAAAGTCAACAATATATAATGTAGTCTAACCACTAAAACAATATTATGAGATGTTTTAACAACACATAAAATGTTTTACTTATATCATTTGGTGGAACAATAGTATATAAAAATACAAAAAAAGGCCAGAAAGAAGCATACCATTTTGATACTGCTAAGCCGGCCCACAATGACCCCTACCATCCTGAGGGTCACACTCTCTGTAGTCCCCTCCCACATTGCTTCAGACTCCATCTATTTGGTATAAGTGATGGTATGTCACAGTTGAGCTTGGGTTATAAAAGACTATGTGACTTCTGTCTAGGGCTCTGGATCTGTCCCTTAGGTCACTTGCTCAGGCAAGCTGCCATGCTGCCAGCAGCTCTGTAGAGAGGCCTATATGGTGAGCAAGTGCTGTCTTCGGCCAACAGCCAGGGATGAAGTGAGCCTGCCAAGAACCATGAGAGTGAACTTGGAAGCAGATTCTTCTTTCCCAATTAGGACTTCTTGAAATGACTGCAACCCTGGCCAACAACTTGATTACAACCTCATGAGTGAAACTGAACAAGAACCACTCAGTTAAACCACTCCTGGATTCCTGACCTTCAAAAACTATGAGCTAAAAAAATGTTTGTCGACATAAAACTGTTAAGTTTTTTTTTTGGGTGGGGGGATTTGTTACACAGTAATAGATGGCTAATATAAACAAGATAAGAAAGGTTATATTTAAATAATAGAATTTCAGGTGATTTTTTTTTCCTTTCTATTTTTCATATTTTCAAATCCTCTGCAATGAAGATTTATTACTTTATAATTGGGAAAAATACTTTATTAAATAACTGTTTTAAAAATTATGTTTGAAAAGACAGTGCCCTAAAGTACTTTTTAGACTTGCTACAAATTTAGTTCCCCCAATCAACATTCTCTAAGAAAACTGGATTTATCTCAAACATAGGACATAAATATAAAATTACATTTCAATTTTCCTTTGTACTTTATTTACTGAAGCGAGATACAGAGTAGTATTTTACATTTTGTTAATACAAATAAAGAGCATATCCACATATGATAAGTATCTTTCATGAATTAGCAGGGTATCTGAACACCATTCACAACACTGTTTCTGAGAAAATGCATTCCAAGTTTTATACAACTCACTTACAACGTAATCTATTTTAACTATCTTCCTATACAGTTGGTTCTTCATAAGTAACCTTGGGTTCCACATCCTCAGCTTTAACCAACCGTGGATTGAAAATATTTGAAAAAAAATTCCAGAAAGTTTCAAAAAGCAAAACTTGAACTTGCCTCTCAACTATTTACATAGCATTTACACTGTATTTACAACTATTTACATAGCATTTACATTGTATTAAGTAATACAGAGATGATTTAAAGTATACTAGAGAATTGCGTAGGTTATATGCTAATATTACACCATTTTATATAACTAACTTGAGCACCCTTGGATATTGGTATGTGCAAGCGGTCCTGAAATCAATTCCCCTCAGGGACTGAGGGACATCTGTACATGCCAATCAAAAAATCACACAGGTAAAAGACCTGTTAAGCTTTGATTATAGTGAACAGCATAAATGTTAAAGTACTTTCAGTCTTATTCCAGGTAAATGAATAAAAACAAACTGTGAACTGATACAGACTAGATTCTCACTTCATATTTAATCATAAGAAACAATGATTGTCTCTTGAGGTTTTCCTAATTAGGTTATAGCACAGTTACAGCAGTTGAGTAGAGAAGGTCAATGCAAGCTTTAAATTAGTTTAGCAAAAATTAGCAAGTCAATAAGCATGTTTTTTCAAATTACAATAAACATGCTAAAACAAATGGATTGCCTAATCTGTTAATAATTATGCCTTTTCTCTTCATATTATAAAAACCTCAAATAACAATTTTATGCTCAGTTGATTTCTCAAAAAGTTTGTCATTAAAAACCATAAAAGTCATTTTTGGATTTTTATAATATTTTTATATAATCAATTTTTGATTATATCTAGATTGTCTTACGGATTTAAATGTTGATAAAATAGGTACATTAAATAATGTTCATAACATTGGAATATGCAGTGTGGGTATATTATTTAGTTATGTTGATAATAACTATGAACATCAAGTACATTGTTGAGTTTACTTCAGGAAACTATTATACAGAATATTATCATTGTGTTCATGATCATAAATACATATAGTTCCTCCCATAAGAATATATCATAAGTATTAGATAATTTTCTGCTAAAGCAAGATTTCATTTCCTTATCCAAAGATTCTCACATTTTCTGACTTATTTTTTGAAGTTAAAAAATCTTTTCATTACTTCTATGATCCTTTGTCCATCATGTTGTTGATTCATCTTCTATAACAATTCTCTTTTCCACCTCTTCACTAAATTCTGTGAATCAGGATCAAAGACAAAGATGTCTGAACTGGTGAAAGAAATGTATGATATTTTAACCAATTGAAGAAAACTCCTTGATACCATCCATGTTTTTTTTCAAATAACTAGGTCATTAAGGATCATAAATCATAAAGAATCTTTGCTAGAAAAAAACCGAGTATCCATTAAGCAAAAAGTCCATGCCCATTAGTCTATGATCCTATATGGAATCAAATTCAGGTAATTTATTTTCAGATAAGAGATATGAAAACTCTATGTTGGGACATAATACTGAGGAAAAGACACAAAAATGAACCACCAAAGGCCAACTTGACCTCTAAAATAGGGTTAGTAAGATGAGCTCTACCTCACAGATTTTAGCAGGGAAATGTGGTGAGCAAATGTAAGACTTTCAAAGAAAAGGAAGTTCATACAGCTGTTTGTGAGAATTAGATAAACTGTGGTCATAAAATATAGACCCTTTTACTTCCTGAATTCAACTCAGTTCATTTCAGCAAATATTTATTGAGTCTACATTATTTGTCTGTCAATATTAACATCTTAGAATCATAATCTTTAGGTTAGATAAGGGCTTAGAGGTCACCTAATCCAAGATTCTTCCCAAGGAAGGAATTTGGATTTGGATTTTTGTAACGAAGTGATATTTCTTGGAGACTTTTTATTAAGAATAGCCAGGAAATAGAGTCCAGAGGTGGCTGGCTTCCCAGGATTTTTCCAAAAATTCTTGCATTTCAATGAGTAAATGTCTTCAGTGCATTTCTCGATTGCATGTTGAACGATTTACCTCTTGACATTTGTAGCCTAAACTGAAGCTGAACATACTTATTTCTTGGAAATAAGTATGCTTCCTGCTTTCCCCAGGCAAACCTAGACTCCCTCCTGTCAGTTTCCTAAAGGTTTACTTCTTCCTAGAGGTTTATCCTGGAGCTAACTCTTCATCCTTCTAAAATAAAGTCTGGAGTCAGACTCCCCTTAGATGATCTTGCTTTTGCATTGCTTCTTCATTGTTGGCTTTGGATATAGCCTAGGATACATATTTTGGTTGCCTTGCTTAGCAACCATCCTTAACTTTACACTGATTATTTGAGGGCAGCCCTTAATTCCACAATAATCAAGTTCACCAAGGATTCGATATCTCATCTTTGACGAGGAATCATCAAAGATGCTTCTAATGTCAAGAGCTGACTCAGCTGGAAGAGAAGACAAATGCTGAGCACATTTGTTGGAACAGGCCTACTAGTCCAGTTCTTTCCTACAGCAGAACCTCAAGAAGTGCTTCCCTGAAAATATTCTGGGCTGCAGACCTTTGCAGTGGGTGCTTAAGTTTCCTTACCTTGCTCATTCTAAAGCAGTGCTTCTCCTAAGGTACTCACTGGCAAGAGCAAATCATCTTGAGGTGGATATACAGAACAATCAGGTACATTTGCTTCTCCACATATTAGCTGCTAAACATAAGATGAAATCTAAGGGATGATCTGAGTGGAGATTTGGTGGGGCGGCCTCAGTTAAAAGTGTTTTAGGGAATTCCCCGGCAGGCCAGTGGTTAGGAATCCCCCCTCTCACTGTAAGGGGCAGGGTTCAATCCCTGTTGGGGAACTAAAATCCCGCAAGCCACACAGCATGGCCAATAAAAAAGTGTTTTACACAAATCCTGTCTTTACCATTCATAACCATTCAACAGAATAGGTGACACTATTATTTTGCCAACTACAGTCAGCCCTCCCAACCTGCGGATGTGGTGGGCTGACTGTACTATGCTACTTTATGTAAGTGACTTGAGCATCCTTGGATTTTGGTATCTGCTGCATCCTGGAACCAAACTTCCCTGGGTACAATATTGAGGGATGACTGTGTAGACTTAGATTTCTAATATACAAACTGAGAAAAACATGTAAAAAGAGAGATGACTGAACATATTGAATCTTGAATATTGTTTTTATAATAATGATAGAAACAAAAAGAAAAATCACCACGAAAAATGGTTCACCTCAATTAGAGAGATTTGAGATTAACATATAATAGGCATAAAAAATGCACTGAAGGGCTTCCCTGGTGGCGCAGTGGTTGAGAGTCCGCCTGCCGATGCAGGGGACACGGGTTCGTGCCCCGGTCCGGGAAGACCCCACATGCTGCGGAGCGGCTGGGCCCGTGAGCTATGGCCGCTGAGCCTGCGCGTCCGGAGCCTCTGCTCCGCAACGGGAGAGGCCACAACAGTGAGAGGCCCACGTACGGCAAAAAAAAAAAAAAAAAAAAGCACTGAAGTATTAATCAATTGATTTTATGTTGCAAATTTTAAAATCACATAAGGAAAGTATATTACTAATACATTTTCATTTTTCTTCTGTGTATTCTGACATTTTCTACAAACTAAATCTTTCTATTTTCAGTTTTTGATTATTGATTCTGGTTTTGGTAGATTTCTGACTTTCATGAAAGGTAATAAATTTATGGGTGTTTATTGATGTTTAAATGATAACACAGCTAACTTTTGTAATACTTATTTAAAGTAACCCGGTTACTTATTAGATTGGCCTTTCTTAGGATAGGTTTAAATTTTTTTTTGGTTTCTTTTTTTTTTAATCGAAGTATAGTTAATTTACAATGTTGTGTTAGTTTCAGGGGTACAGCAGAGTGATTCAATTATACATATATATCTATCCATTCTTTTTCAGATTTTTTTCCCTTATAGGTTATTACAAAATATTGAGTATAGTTCCCTGTGCAATACAGTAGGTCCTTGCTGGTCATCTGTTTTATACATAGCAGTATGTACACGTTAATCCCAAACTCCTAATTTATCCCTCCCCCCCTTTCCCCTTTGGTAACCATAAGTTTGTTTTCTATGTCTTGTTTTTTATATCTCTTTTGTATATAAGTTCATTTGTTATCATTGTTTTAGATTCCATATATAAGTGATATCGTATGATATTTGTCTTTGTCTGGCTTATTTCACTTAGCATGATAATCTCTAGGTCCATCCATGTTGCTGCAAATGGTATTATTTCATTCTTTTTTATGGATAAGTAACATTCCATTGTATATATGTACCATATCTTCTGTATCCATTCATCTGTTGATTGACGTTTAGGCTGCTTCCATGTCTTGGCTGTGGTAAATAGTGTTGTAATGAACAATGGGCTGCATGTATCTTTTCGAATTATGGTTTTCTGCAGATACACCCAGGAATGGGATTGCTGGATCATACAGTAGATTTGATTTTAGATTTTAAGGAGCCCCCATACTGTTCTCCATAGTGGCTGTACCAATTTACATCCCCACCAAGTATGTAGGAAGGTTCCCTTTTCTCCACATCCTCTCCAGCATTTATTATTTGTAGATATTTTGATGATGGCCATTCTGACCGGTGCGAGGTCATACCTCATTGTAGCTTTGGCTTCAATTTCTCTAATAATTAGGGATGTTGAGCATCTTTTCATGTGCTTGTTGGCCATTTGTATATCTTCTTTGGAGAAATAGCTATTTAGGTTTTCTGCCCATTTTTTGATTGGGTTGTCTTTTTTTTTTTTTTAAATGTCGGTTCGTTGGTTTATTTATTTTTGGCTGTGTTGGGTCTTCGTTTCTGTGCGAGGTCTTTCTCCAGTTGCGGCAAGCGGGGGCCACTCTTCATCGCGGTGCGCGGGCCTCTCACTATCGTGGCCTCTCTTGTTGCAGAGCATAGGCTCCAGACGCGCAGGCTCAGTAGTTGTGGCTCACGGGCCTAGTTGCTCTGTGGCATGTGGGATCTTCCCAGACCAGGGCTCGAACCCTTGTCCCCTGCATCGGCAGGCAGATTCTCAACCACTGCGCCACCAGGGAAGCCCGGGTTGTTTGTCTTTTTGATTTGGGTTGTTGTATTGAGCTATATGAGCTGTATATTTTGGAGCTTAAGCCCTGGTCAGTCCCATTGTTTGCAAATATTTTCTCCCATTCTATAGGCTGTCTTTTCATTTTGTTTAGTTTCCTTTCAAAAGCAAAAGCTTTTAAGTTTAATTAAGTAAATAATTTTAAGTTTAATTAAGTTTAATTTTGCAAGTTCCTTGCAAAAGCTTTTAAGTTTAATTAGGCCCCATGTGTTTATTTTTGTTTTTATTTTCATTACTCTAGGAGATGGATCCAAAGAGATATTTATTTACTAGGTAGACATTTGAAGAATACCTCGAAAATGGAAGAGAGCTATTTCTTGGACAGAAGCACCCATATAAACCAAAATGATAGCTTATTATACTAAAACTATATGTGTAAATTGGACTTCTTCAAAACTTAAAGAAAACCTTTGTTCTTCAAAAAACCTGTCAGAAAGGCATGAAAAGATAAGCTATAAACTGGGAGGAAGTATTGGCAACCACATATCTGAAAAGAGTTTTGTATCTAGAGCACATAAACTATCCTCAAAAATTAAAAGCAAAAAAAAGAAAGGGAGGGAGGAAGGAAGGAAGGAAGGAAGGGAAAAAGAAATAAATACAAAAAGAAACAAAGGAAGAAAGCAAGCAACAATTCAACTAGAAAACTGACAAAAGACATGAGGAGACAATTTATCAGAGAGGATATACAAATGACAAATAAGCACATGAAAAGATGTTTAACATCTACATCTGTAGATGGCTATTACACACCTTTTAGGACTGATAAAAAATTTAAAAATAGTGGCAATGTCAAATGCTGGCAAGGATGTGAAGAAACTGGATTTCTCAAACATTGCTGGTGGGAATGTAAAATGGTACAGCCACCCTGGAAAATAGTTTCTTAAAAAAGTAAACATAAACTTATCACACAACCCAGCAATTGCACTAGTGGGCATTTATCCCAGAGAAATGAACATTTAGGTCCACCAAAAACCTGTACAAGAATGTTTATAGCAGCTTTATTTGTAATATCCCCAAACTTGGAACAATCAAAATATCCATCAATAACTGAATGGCTAAACAAACTGTTACATTGATACCATGGGGTGCATGGAATTAAAAGGAAGAACTATTGATGCACACAACTTGGGTAGATCAAGGGCATTTTGCTGAGTGAAAAAGAGTCACATAGTGTATGATTCCATTTATGTAACACTCTCAGAATAACCAAATTATAGAAATGGAAAACAGATTAGTAGTTAACAGGGCTTAGGGACCATGGGGTGAGGGGCGTGGTTATGATTATAGAGGGGTAGCACGAGAGATCACTGTGATGGAACAGTACTGTATCTTGATTGCTGTGGTGGTTACACAAATATATATGTGATAAAATGTCATAGAACTATACACATACACTGTACCAATGTCAGTTTCCTACTTTTAATGTTACACTATAGTTATATAAGATGTAACCATTGGGGGAAACTGGGTGAAGAGAACACAGAACCTCTCTGTGATGTTTAAAAATCTTCCTGTAACTATTTCAAAACAAAACATTTTTAAAAAGTAAATATGTAGAACCGATAAAGAAAGCCAAGAATTAAAGGGGAAGACAATGGATTGTATTAATAACAAAGCCACAGCATGAAACCAGTCTATTTGTTTATGTTCGTGAATAGTATGTAAGAAAAACAAATCCTCATTCTTTTATTAAACACAGTTATGCCTATTTCTTCATGCCTAAATAGGTAATAGGTTAGGTTCGATTTTCCTGTTATAGAACTGCATATGAGCTGACTCATATAATAGTGTTTTGTATCTGTTTTCTTTCACTAGAATAACGATTTTGAGGTTCATCCACGTTACGTGTGTCAATAGTTCATTTCTTTTCATTGCTGAGCGGTATTCTATTGAAGATATATACTACAATTTCTTACTCATGCATTTTTTGATGACTGTGTGGGTTGCTTCCAATAACAGTAACAGCAACAACTATAGTTACAAACCCCCAAACAAAAAGAAAACCCTTGTGTCATTTAGGAATTCTTTTGCCTTTAAGTAATAGCATATTTAATCAACATATGGACATTTATTGTGCCTTAACCAAAAAAAACAAAAAACAAAAAACTCTGAAGATGCATACTTCCAGGGTTGGTCTAGCAGCTTAAACATGTTACAAGTGACTAGATTATTTTAATTTTTTGTTCTATCATCCTTGGTGTGTTGATTCTTCTCCATATGCTTGTGACCTTATGCTTGCAAGTTGACTTAAATTCCTGTTCACAGCAAGAAGGAGAGGAACAGGGCAGTTCCAGCATATTCTCTCCTATGTCTTTCTATAAGAAAGAAAAACTTTGCCAAAGCTCCCCAGCAGACTTCCCCTCATGTCTCACAGCTCTGAACTGTTACCTCACTGGCTCAAGAATAGCTGGGAAAGAGGGCAAAATTCTAATGATCAGCTTCCCTGAAACAATCATATTTCATCACTTGGGATGGAGTCCATCGTCAACCCAGACAAATTAGGGTTCTGTTAGCAGAGAGACAGAGGAATGGCTGATAGATATGGATCTAATAGTGTCTGCCATACTACCTTCCCTTGATCTCTTTTTACTAATTTATATTTTGTTTCCTCAGGTAAGGGTTCTTCTTAACTTCTATCACCTCAAATATTTTTAAAGAAATGCAATTCTTCCAATGGCACTTGTATAGATATATACTATAGAATTTTTATTTGTTTGTTTTAAAAGAGACTGTAGATGAACAAAAGTCTACATTTAGGGCAAAATACAGTCACCAAAATATTTGTCTCTAATTGTGATATCCTGTTCATATTGAAGAGATGCTCTAGAAATACGATGATACCATTCCAATTTTACCATGTCCATGTCCCAGGAGGAAATGTTCCCAATTTTCTGTTCAACTTTTCCATACTTAGACCAACCATTTGTATATGAACCAAATATTATATTTAATATACACCAGCTGTATAAAAGTAACCTTGAATTTAAGATATGATAAGACTAAAAAGAAAAGCTTTTATCACAACTTCGTATGTACATTTTCATCAACTCATATGGTGCACATCTGGGTCTTTGATAGCTATGTGTTTAAAAAAAAAACCTAACAGATTCAAAATTAATTTTAAAATCCTGTGTTTTTCTCTAGTCAGTCATTTAAAAATATTAATATTATTAGCATAATCATAAAGCTATCTATGAAAGTAATTTGAAGATAGAGATAAAAGTGCATTCTTAAAATCTAAATGTTTTACATTAAAAAAATAATAATCTCATTGAAAAAGAAAACATAAAGAAGCTAATAATTATTGAACACTTAAGATATTCCAAGCAATAAACCTGGTGCTTTGTACACTGCCTGTGATTTAGTCCTCTCCAAATATCATGAGAAAACTAAGAGGCAGAGGAGTTAAGTAATTTGTCCTAGGTCACATTAAAAAAATAAATCCAGTTCTGTGGATTTATCATCCAGATTTTTAAAATTAATGAAGAACGAACAACCAACCAACCAAACATCCCAAGAAGCCAAATGAGTGCAAACCTTGATAATATTAGAGAACTCTTTATTTATGTTGGATAAAATAGAATCTAGGAAACCCAAGAAAACATAAAATTTAAATGTGGTGTATTTCTCCCACTTTATCATTATTGCCATCAGCAGTTTCTAATGATCTAACCTCTAGCAATGTTCTCTTCCACCAAAGGCACATGCCAGATGAATTTAGAAAGGTTTAATTGAAGATTTGTTCAATAATCAAGCAATTAAAATGGGCAGGAAAAACACAGAGTACTAGAAAAGCAATGTGAAAAATTCACTAGACTTTGAATCCAGTGAAAATGTAAAACTAACCTAAAACAAAAATGTCATACAATTTGGGCAGAGAAAGCACTTGAAGAATCATCAAAGGATTTAACCCCAGTGAATTTTATGAGGCACTGTCAGGCAAAAAGGAACTATGATAAAAGAATAGACAATAAGAGTGAGAAAAAGGGTGAGGGGGAGTGAAAGTATATGCTGAAAGAAAAAAAAGAATAAAGGGACTGGACTGTGTGTATAATAATGGGAAAATGAGGCTCTTTTCATACAGATGGCGATCAGTGGCCAGAGCTTTGAATACAAAGAAAAGAAGTGTGATGATGTAATTATAAAAGAAAGTTAATGGATAGATGAGAAAAGCCTTACCATGGTCAGAGTAACAGGAGGACAAAGCCACCTTGGAGGAGGCCTTTAGGCCAAGTGCATAGCCAAGGAGCAGGTCTGTGCTGTGCAAACTGAACAGCAAGTAACCTCTGAGGCAGAAGTCAGTGTTTGTGTGAGTGTGTGTGTGTGTGTGTGTGTGTGTGTGTGTGTGTGTGTGCGTGTTTTGGGGTGGCGGATGGGGGTGTCTTAAGGCATAAGAGAAACAGAACACATTTTCCTGGAACCTCAATTTTACTTTCTGGTAATCAAAATATCATTGCTAATTATCCTATGGTATAGAATGTCAAATTCACAAGAATTTTTAAGATAAATTATTTTTCCCAACTTTATTTAGATATAATTGACATATGACATTGGGTAAGTTTAAGGTATATAATTTTGATTTGATACACTTACATATTGCCAAATGC
The DNA here is from genome assembly GCF_003676395.1 of Aethalodelphis obliquidens. NCBI lineage: Eukaryota > Metazoa > Chordata > Mammalia > Artiodactyla > Delphinidae > Aethalodelphis > Aethalodelphis obliquidens. Next base: position 35,153,243 of record NW_020837949.1, read on the forward strand.
TTACCATAGTAGGGTTAGTTAACACTTCCATCACTTTAACTAATTACCATTTCTTTTTTGTGGCGAGAACATTTAAGATTCACTCTTCTAGCAACTTTCAAATATGCAATACAGTATTATTAACTATAGTCACCATGTTGTACATTAGATCCTCATGACTTACTTGATAACTGGAAGTTTGTACCTTTTGATCCCCTTCACCCATTTCACCCACCCTTCCACTGCCCACTCCCTTCCTATCTGGCAACCACCAATCTGTTCTCTTTATGACTCTGTTTTGTTATGTTTGTTCATTAGTTTTGTTTTTTAGATTCCACATATAAATGAAATGATATGGTATTTGTCTTCCTCTGTCTAACTTACTTCACTTAGCATAATACCATCTAGGTCCATCTATGTTATCACGGACGGGAAGATTTCATTCTTTCTTTTATGGCTGCATAATATTCTTTAACCATTCATCTATCAATGCCCACTTAGGTTGCCTCCATAGCTTGGCTATTGTGAATAATGCTGCAATGAACATACGGGTGCAAATATCTTTGCGAATTACTGTTTTAGTTTTCTTCAGATAAATACCCAGAAGTGGAGTTGCGGATCGTATGGTAGTTCTATTTTAAATTTTTGAGGGACCTCCATACTATTTTCCATAGCAGCTGTACTAATTTACATTCCCACCAATAGTGCACTAAGGTTCCCCTTTCTCCACATCCTTGCCAGAACTTGTTACGTGTTGTCTTTTTGGTGACGGCCATTATGACAGGTGTGAGGTGATATCTCATTGTGGTTTTGATTAGCATTTTCCTGATGATTAGTGAACATATAGTTTTTTGATTGAAAAGAAATATGATCTCACAGATAAGACACTGATTCACATTATGCATTTTAAAACCCAAAGAGGCTGGGACGGAATCACTATCACATTCAAAATTCTTCAACAGCTCTGCACAGATGCAGAATGAAATTAAAAATCCTTTTCTTAGCACAAAAAGCCATTGTGCCTGCTTTTTACCCTTGTCTACTCTTGTCCCTTCTCCTTACTTGCCCCCTGAGACTTTCCTTTTTCAAAATTACAGTCTTGGGGTTTCCAGAATTTGTCATGCCCATAGTGTCTCCTCTGCCTAGACTTGTTAACCTGGGGGAAGTTTTACTTGTTCCTTCCAAGCTCTCACTGCACTTTGCCTATATCCCATTAAGGAAAATATCTCCATGTATTTCTCTGAATAGTTTTCTCTTCATGAGATTCTAAGCTCCTAGAGAGTAGGGACCAATTCTTTTCTTTCACTAGAGGCCTCACAGAAAGTATATCACATATGGACAGAACCTAATAAATATGTATGGAATACATGTACTTTAATAAGTGAATTAGGCCATCTAATACAATATTTGAATATAGGTATGGGATAAAACTTATTAAATAAAACTTTACTGCAAACAAAAGCCACAATTCATTGAAGTAATATGCTGGAAGAAAGGGATATAGAGTTAAAAGAAAATTACATAAGTACTAATCATATGTCACATTTTTTCCCAGAATGCTTTAGGGAAATGTTTTAAAAACTTTAAAGGAGCTCTTCCCTTCAAATCAAATCCCACTGAGAAGTGTAAATGAATGAAACTGAACAATACAAATTTTCTCCAATGCATGTGGGTGAGGCAGTTTTAGGGTTCTAGCGAGAAAAGCAAATGAGAGACGCACTGTCAAAGACACAGAAATATAGTAATTTACTTTTACATGGGACTTTTCAGCTTATAAATTGGTTTGACATTGTGTCATTTGAGCCTCACACACAGTGTTAAAGTTGGCAGGGTAGATACCATCCCAATTAACTAAGTCAAGGAAAGCTTAAGTGACTTGCCCAAGTCTTGCCAAGAATTGCTCTCACTGCAGTTATATACTGTAGCTACTCATTAAAACCAGGTCCCTAGGATATACAGCTGATCCTCTCGTGTAGAGTTGCCATTTGAATACACAAATACACACACACACGCACACACATATATGTCATGGTAACCCTGGAAAGCTCCCAGTGGCATTCCTCAAGCATAGTAATTGCATATCCCCTGGGCGCCCAGCTCTTTCTTCTTTGCCCTACTGCTATGGAATATGCCCAGACAAGCTGTTTCCCAGTCTTGCTGATTCTAGGGCAACAGAATTTTTAGTTTCTTGTTGTTTTTTTTTTAATGTAACGCCTACACAATCCAGATATCCCTCTATAAATGCCTAGATGGAATCTTTCACTTGGAGTTTTATACATATAAGAAACTGTTCAAAACCACAGGTCTTACAATGTAACATGGGAATTTCACACATTTAAAAACTATAGACAAGAGGGAAGAGATATGGGAACATATGTATATGTATAACTGATTCACTTTGTCATAAAGCAGAAACTAACACACCATTGTAAAGCAATTATACCCCAATAAAGATGTTAAAAAAAAAACTATAGAAATTCATAAACAACAAAAAAATTAAGAATTCCAAGGAATTAGGGCCAACTACACAATTGGAGGGTGCCACCTCTAAGACCACCCTCATTTCTGACACCAATTACAAGATCAGGGTGTTCCCCAAACCACTCTCAAGTTTGATAATTCTCTAAAAGTACTCATAGAACTCATTGAAAACTATTACACTCACAGTTACAGTTCATCACAGGAAAAGGATATGAATTAACTGGATTAAAATCAGCCAAAGGAAGGGACACATAGAGCAGAGTCCAGTAAGGTTCCAAACATGAAGCTTGCATTGTCCGCTCCCCATGGAGGAGGATGTGTTACTTTCTCAGCATTGATGTGTGACAATATGCATGAAGTACTGCCAACCAGGAAAGCTCAGCCAAGTTTGGGAATTCAAAATTTGTCTTAGGACTTCATTCTGTAGGTATTATGGATTGACCGACGTCCCACATGGTTACTCTCATTTCTCCCGGTTGACTGACACTGGATGATCCAAAGTCCTCACCCTAAGTGACACTGCTGGCCTGTCTGGCATGTCTAGCCTGTTTCCTAGGACAGTTGAGTGTGGCTGGTCACACCCTAAGTCTAGTGTGACCAGTCCCCACACTCAACAAGGACACTTCTATCGTGCATGACATAGATTACTTCCTAGAAACTGAAGGCTAAATCCAGACCTCTCCTTGGGCAAGACCAAATTCTTTACTACCTAGGCCACAACCAGTCTTTGGTCAAGGCTCTCCTACAGCAAAACAATCAAGTTTGAGCATCTCCACTTAATATAGCATTTATGACAGACAGAGAAACAGTATCATTATAAATATGCCTAACATTTGGAGGAGACAGTGTAGGGGTAGCAATAGATTTTAAGAAAAAACGAATCCATCTTATAAAGCCATCATATTCATTTTCATATTTTTGTCTTTTGATCTACCACTGTTTGTATCTTGTGATAAATTTGTGTAGAACTACTTAGCATATAGATTAGCTGATGGTTAACTAAATGTAGTTCTTTATCAGGCCAGTCATTTTCCAGCCATATTATATCCTGAGGAGGTTCTAACTTAGTTTCCCAATATATTTGATCATCAATATCATATTATAATCCTACCAACAGTGCTAGTGTTAAAACATATCACATTATGGTAGTAGATATAACCTGAAAAGAATAGTACAAAGATATTGGCATATTACTATATTCTCACTTGTCATTAACAGTTAGTCCAGTCTATAATTATATTATGTGACCAAAACATCTCCCAGAGTGATGCTACTCAGGTTTGCAGGCTTCTAGTCAACCTTGTAAGTTTCCAAAATAGTTTCCAAAAGCAGGAGTAGCTTCATTCTTTCAGATACGTGGCATAATTAAACTAAGAGACAGTATCATCTCTTGCTATGGGTCTCTTGAGTAGGCAATATAATATTGGATTTTCCTCATTGTAAAACCCACTTATTCCTTCTCTTATCATTACCTACTATTCCTCCTTCTCTACATTTATACCTACACTTTTTCATCTTTGGAAGGGATGTTAGGTTGAGACACTGTGCTGGTTCAGATTGCAGTAGCAATACTAGTCAAGCCAATGCCTCCTGTTCAGTCCACTTCTGTTCATATAGAGTTGCACAGGTAGAGAACTAGTGTGCTGTCTTGACCACCAGGCAATATAACTGCATTGACTGTCAACCTAATTTTGCCAGATTGGATGAAGGCACATTTCACCCCATCAGACCCTAGTCCCACTGTCAGGAAAAGTCTTATCCCACCAGAGGAAGGAACTGAAAATGGATCATCATTTTCTGAGAGACCTGACGCTTCCTGTGTAATACCATTAAAGGTCCCCTAAGCAACTGCATCTCTAGTCATGTATTTTACTCACTTTGGATTACTTAAAATTATAGTACAGTGGTTCTCAAAACTTTATCAAAATCATCTGGAGAGAGTCTGATTCAGTGGGTCTGTAGTGCAAACTGGGAATTTTCACGTCTAAGTTCCCAGGAGTCACTAATGCTACTGGTCTGCAAACCACTCTTTGAGAATAACTGTTAAACCCCATGATTTTAGAAATCATCTGTTTATTTCTGTTTCCTTTCAGGAATATAAGCTTTTTAATTACAGGAAAAGTTTTATTCATCAATATGTTCCCATGACCTAGCAGAGCATTTAGTAAAGAATCAATAAATATTTGTTGATTAAATGAATGATAATGCTGTTTCTAGCTTCATGCTACTTATATTGATACTGCTTCTACTGGTGAAATCATTTGCATATTTGAGGACAGCAACATGACTTTATTTTTCATACATGTAGTTTAGTGTTTTAATATATAAATATCAATAATAAAACATTATTTATTATACTTTAATAACATCAGCATGATATATTGCTAATGATCTTTGCAGAAATATTTTTTTACTAAATCACTATGTATATATGTTTGTGTATGTGTGTCCACGTGCTGGGTTTATAAGAATACTAGTTTTCTTTTATTATATGTGAATTGATAGCATAAAATTGTTACATGAAATATGTGGCAGCTGTATACCTTGCAGGCAAAGTTAATGAAAAAGAAAAAATTATAGAATCTAGGCTAATTTGAAAGTGTGATGAAACATGTCCTCACAAATTAAAGTTTGGAGAATGGTAGAAAGTACAAAAATCATTGATAGTCTTTCTGAAGATTGTTCCCCATTCTGTCTTCTGTTCATTAATTGTTAATATTCATTTAGATTCTAGTTGGCCTCTTTAATGCCAGGTTCCCACACTCAAGTGGAACTAAAGGCAAACTACCTTAATTTTCTCTCTTTTACATCCCTCTTAAAGTTTTTAAACAAGTACTACTAATTTTAAGAAATTAGCAAACCAAGTACCCTGGGGGCCATGATTTAGTCCAATCTCATTAGCTAAGTGAGGCCTAACCTCAGTGTCACCCATCTTACTTAGGAGATGTAATTAAGAGGCCAAGGAAGGGAACAGTGTGGTTGAAGCTGTGCCAGAACCTACAAGTGAAATGATGAGAAACTACAGCAACTGGGATCATTTAAAGTTGCAGAAGAGAAGGTAAGTAAATAAAATTAAGGCTATAAATGATGTAGCAAAAGCTGATGAGTCTCTTCTTTGAATCAATCCAATGACATGTCAAAACTAGCCACTGGTTGTTATTAGTGGCATATAAATGTAAAACCAATAAAAAGAGGTACTTCATCATCCAGCACAAAACCAAACTATGAAATACTTAACCACTAAAAATTTAGTGTTAAATTCCACAGTTAGATTTTTTTAAATGACTTAAAAATTCATTTTAGTTTGATTTAAAAACTCATAACAGACATAAAACTAAGGTTTAAGGGCATGTGTTAAGTTTCGTCAACTGAAAAGAACCACTTATTCAACTGAAGATGTGCAGCTTTTTGATAATTTTACCTAATGTGGAAACACCAGGCATTACTGATAGATAAAAGCAATGTGAAATGTGAAATATCCTGTTTGTGTCCTGTTTGAGGAGATATTTACAAAATGAGTCAAAACAAAAATCCCTGTTATTGCAAGAGATTTTTTTTCAACCTTGCTGAGCCTAAAATATTAGTCTTGATTTCATTTTGGAAAATGAAAACTACACCAAATGTATTCAGTTGCAATCTGGTCCTAGTCAAAGCTGTGAACTAGGTGAAGTTTTCCTTTGAGGCTAGCTCACTTCCCTTTGGTGTCTAATGCAGTACTCTCATTCTATTTCAGGGTTGCCCATTTATGGAACAGGCTTCCAAATCCTGCAGGGTCCAGATCTCTAATAGGTGATGACTTGCTAATCCTATGAAGTAAACTGTGCTAATAATTGGGTGGGGTGCCATAGACTAAGACTTCCTAATTCAGTTAGTGAAAATTGCAGTCCCTTAGGATTATAGGAGACCTTAGTGGTTACACTCCACACAGTGCAAGAATCCCACCTAAGGGACCTCTTCAGTAACAGTTCCTATTATAGGAAGTACACTACTTCACCAGGTAAGGCAGTTTTAGATGTTAAAAAGTTACGTTTTATATTAAGCTAAAATCAAGAGGTATCAGGATGTAGAGAAAAGAACATTTGCTATGGAGAAGGCCCAAGGCCAAATTCCAGCTTCACCATTCACTATCTGTATGAATCCGAGCATGTTTTTGTTTTTGACTTCACTGACCTAAGTGTCCTGATAAAGAGGAATAAAAGAAAAATCTCAAAGAATCATGATAATATTAATTACTAATTATTTGTAAGGCATCATCTAGTGCTGCGTACAAAGTGATGATCCAATAAATCATATACTAATTTTATCTTTTCTATTATCCCTAGTCTAGTTCTTCCTATATGAAACAAAATTGTTCTGTTCCTTTTATTTCATGACAACTTTCAAAATGTCTAAACCTAAGTGTCGTATTTCTTCTTTTACTCTTTTCTTTTTCAGTCTAAATATCACCATTTCCTTCAGCCATTCCTTGTATGGCCATGTTCTTCCAATCCCTCACTATTCTATTTCCTTCATGTAAGTGCATATTGTACTTTATAAATATCTTTATGGTATGATGGTGCCTGTAATCGGGGACGGTCCTCTAGAGATGGGTTATATAAAATAATTTTTGAGAGGTTTATTCTCCATTCCCTACACCATCTTATCTTTATCAGTCCCTTTGCCCTGCTTCACAGCACCTTATCCTTATTGGGAATATTTTCTTTATTAATGAGCTGACTAATTAATTCAATAAGTATATGTTTATTATTTCTCCCTCTTACCTGAACATGTCACATGATGGCAGGAATCTAGTCTTTTTGTTCACCCTTTTATAACAGGTACTTAGTACAGTCTCTGGCACATCAAAGACGCTAATGAATATTTGATAAATAATAAATTCAAAAGCAGTTTGAGAAATTATTCTAGGTAGAGATGATGGTAACTGTATACATGGAATTGACAACTCACAAATCTTGCATAAAAAAGTAATTGCTTAGAATTTAAAAAAAATTTTATGGCAAAAATGTATATATGATAGGAAAAAGAGAACAGTAGAGGGAAATGATTCTGTCCTTGATTCCACTGATCAGGCCTTCCTTTTGGTTAGGTTCCAAGCTGCTGCTCCCCAGGCATGGAGACTACCCTCCACCTAGAGACAGAGGAATTCCCTCTGCAAACAGAGCAGTATACTTGCCTACAACTGAGGGACTCCTCCTCCAAACGCCAACTTTGGTTGGCAGATAAAAAGGAAATTCTTGTGCCCTGGCATGCCTTAGGTAAGCAGAGTTGTGGCCATGTCCTTTGTGAAATGAAGATTGCAATAAAAAGTACTGTAGAGAGGTACTTTGTAGTTTAACGAGGTAATTGTTCAGGTACTATTTAAGGGGCTAATTTAATATATAATAGTCTATGAGTACTTAAACTATCAGAGAAAATCATTTTTTGGTATCTTATTTTAAAATGAGCGTCAAGCTTAAAATATTACATCGACTCAGTGAAAATGTCTAATTCAAATGTATTAAGTTGCATCTGGTATTAGTCTATTCTTTTGTTACATATAGAAATAGGAGCTTCTTTCAAATATTATTTAGTAATATATTAAAACAATTTGTATCATCAAAAATAACCCAAAGGGGTGGTTCTAAACTATTTATAGAAAAATATATTGATATTTTTGGAAGGAAACATTTGACAATGCCTTGTTTTCCATTTATATTTTGCAAATGAAGTAAGCTTGGTGATTCATTGGGTTAATAACGAAAGCAAATAAAAGGTTAACTTTTAATTTTAACAAATTTTGTCAAAATTTTATATGCTTAAGGAATAGTTAGTTCAGGTGTAGCCAAGTCAAATTGTCTAAGGACTTTGGAGGAAATAAAGCTGAGAAACTCAGGCCACCTTAGGGCAATTGGGAGAAGGCTCACCCCATCTAGGTGATATAGCCGCTGCGTGGTGTCAATGCATTGTGCCACTAAGAAATAGAGGCTTAGCGTTGCCAGATCTTACGATTTTTTAAAGAAAAGCTGTAAATCTGTATTTTTACCTAAACTCCTTAATACTTAAACATTGGTAAAATATATGAAATGTAAAAGAAATCACTATATTACCTGAATATGTTATGTCTGGGTCATATCTAGTAATGTATGAAGCTAGAGAATGATAAAGTTTCTATTTTACCAATAAACAGAAATTTTCTCTCCAGTATTCAGAAATAGGGAAAATAAAACAATAAATATAATTTCCCACCAGATCAGCAAAAGAAAAAAAACCACCACAAACCTGAAATTGATAAATTAATTTTAGTGTTTGTAAGCACACAGAAAACTATGCATTTTCATTACAGTGTTGTTGAGAGTATAAAAGGTAAAAATCTTTTGGAAGACCAGTTGAGTGGTAGCTATCAAAAATATTTAAATTATGTATATGTGTATATATGCGTATGTGTGTATACACATACATACATATATTTTATATATACTCTTGGACTAAGCAAGTCCATTTCTAGGAATCTATTTTAAAGACAGACTCATGTATGTGTACAGTAGTAATATGTACAAGGATGTCACTTTCAGAATTGTTTATAATAGCAAAAGTGAAGATATCCTATATATTTGTTGAGCAGGTGAGGGATTCAATAAATGTGGTGTATCTAAATTATGAAATATTGGACAACAGTTTAAAAAAAGCGGAAGACCCATATCTACTTATAAGGAAAGCGTAAGATATATAATTATTAAAAAAATTGGAAGAATGGGTATAGAATAATTATGATTATATGAAAATAATATTTCTATGGGTATATATACATGTGTGTTAGATATTTAAAAGAGTACTGGAAGAACTGGCACAGTATAATTATGTTTTCATAAGATATTTGTATGTGTATTTGTGTTAGTTCTTAGCAAAAGGACTGAAAGGCCATAAAGCAGAATTTTAACATACGTTGCCTTTCAGACAAGACATTGGAATGGAGAGGTGAGAGGGAACTTCGATCTTTTATAACTATTGCTTAAATCTTTTCCAATAAGGATATATTCATGAATTGTTACCTAAATAAAAGGAATAGTAAAGACAAAACAAAATTAAGCCAGTAAAATGGGATTATCATAGTGATGAAAGATAATAATATGAAAAATAAATCATTGCTTATTGGTTAAAACTATTAATTAAGAGGATATGGAAGCTATGCTATGCTATGTTATCATATACTGAAATGATTTAAAACACAGGTTCTTTCATGTGACTGGGTTCAAATCTAAGCCAGTCAGCTGAGTGACATTGCCCAAGATTTGTGTATATAACAAATTCCTACTTATAGCACCTTACCAATAATAATTGGTAATGGATATAAAATACTTAGCATAGTTCCTACTACATTGAGTAAATTCTCCAAAAATAATGGCCATTATTATTCATTGGAGATTAATGTTATGAAACTAAATCCAGAGGATTTACTTAAAAATCTCTGGATACATTTTTCAGAGGTACTGGTCAGCTACTGCGATCTTGTTAGCTGTAATGCCTCCACCCTTTATTGAATCAAAATAATTGGGTTTTTTTCTTAGTTTCTTTTGAAATTAACTAAGTTTCAGGTGTACAACATTATAATTCAATATCTGTATACACTACTAAGTGATCACCACCACAAGTCTAGCTGACCTCCATGTCCACGCAGTTGACCCCCTTCATCCATTTCACCCACATACCAACCCCTTTCCCTTCTGGTAACCACTAATCAGACCTTTGTACGTACAAGTTTGTTTTTCTTTTATTTGTTCATTTGTTTTTCTTTGGTGGATTCTGCACGAGTGAAATGATATGGTATTTGTCTTTCTCATTCTGACTTATTTTACTTAGCATAATACCTTCAAAGTCCACCCATGTTGTCTCAAATGGCAACATTTTTTTTGGCTGAGTAGTATTTCATTGTACATATGTACCACATCTTCTTTGCCCATTCATTTGAAAACATTTTAATGGTATATTTTTAATCAGAAATCCATGCTATTTTTGTAGTGGGTCAATAGCAGTACACAGGTATCTGGCTATGGGAAAGTTATATATTCAAGATGACGTATTTGTGAAATTCTCCTTCCCTCTTTTAGCTGCTGTTTTGGTATTAGATAGTTCTATACATTATACGCAAAATATGGTAGCAAAATATAGTCTACCTCTGGGACCACTGACTTTGCAACAGAACAAATTTCATCAGCTACTTCCATGCATCCTTATAAACATGCAAGGTCATAATGCCACCTCCAATAAGGCAGCTCTAGAGAGAAGTCGTTGTTTGGCCACTGAAACCAATAGTGAATATTAGTCAGTTTTTCTGTCAGTGTCAGGGTCAGCCTTATGTGGAAAATGGATGACACCCAAACTGAAACTTAACTGGATAGCCTAATAAACATTAGGCAGAAGTGTTCAAGGGCGTATTTTGTCAATACAACATTTCCATCATTCCTGGAGAAGCATATGCCGAAAGATCATTCTGGCTGAAGATAATCAGAAAACCAAATATAAAACTATTTTTGATTCAGAAAAGAGAAAACCACAAGTAATGACAGATACTGAAAGGAGAGAAAATAAAAGCGACCAAAACGGGAGGGACCTCAGAGTAGATCTGGCACTCTTTTGTTGTACAATAACTAAGAGCCTTTTAATAAATGAAATTTATTAAAATAAACATTGCTTTTATTTATACAAAAATATATTTTCCATTTTAAAGTGATAATCTTTCCAAAAGTCATCTCACTGACAGTTTAAAAATTCTGTTTACTATTCCTACTTCTGATGAGAACAGAGTTTTATCATTAAAATCAAGAAATGTGTAGGTATTAACATTTCATTTCTCTCACTGCAGTTTCCCCAGCCATTTTTTTTAACCTATTTTTTTACTGACAAATGTAGAACCTTTAAATTAACTAATGTTTGGAAGTAGGCAATCACAAGTCCCATATATGCTAGACTCTGGTCAGGTAAATATAATCTTTAATTTACCCACTTTTCTTTTGTAGGTCATGGAAGAATTTGACATGCATGCCTCTGGAAAAGGCACAGATTTGAAATAGAATACCTGCTAAGCCCTTGTTTTCTTCTAATCAGTAGTTTCTGATTGAGCAAATTAGACATGCACACAATATATGTGTGTTACATGTTAAGCATACTCAAGCTAATTTATTTCTGTTATTCATATTGAATTTAGTTCCCAGATCTCTCAGTTGCTTAAAACCCAGGTAAGTTTGTAATCTTGAGACACTTACATCTGTCTTTATTTTATATTCTACCAAAGCAACAACTTATTTGGAGAGATACTGTATAATTCCAATGTAAAACTAGTAATTCAATATTACTGTTTTATATTTGCTACAATTATCCACTTTATAACAGTATAGCTTTTTATAATTGGCTACAGTGTCTTGCAGTTTATAACACAGTATCTTAATCATACTCAACATTCAAGAAATGTCTGCTAAATGTAACCATAATGAACTGTGGTACATTTAAGCTAGTTTTGCTATTCTGTTAATTTCATTTTTTTTTTTAGTAATTTTTGTTATAGATATCTATTACTGAAAGATTATTTCTGCTAGTTGTGAAAACTGAAAGAACCCTGTGTTTTGGTAGTCTCTTTTTCTCCACAAATAAACACTATTTATAGACTCTAAATTAAGGACCCACATTTTCAAGGAAATTCTGTATTGTGCAAAATGAGTCTTTTAAAGCCAGAAAATGACATTGAGTGTAGAATCCAGGACCTCTAACTTTGAGTTCATCATCGCATCTTAGGAACTACCTGGTAAAATGCCTTAACTGCCAGGATAGGAAATGAGGATGTCATATAACTTACTTATAAGTCCTAGGCCATGGAGAGCTTTATAAATTAAAATGAACACCCAGAATGACTGTTGGAAGCCAGAGCTATGCACAGAGCATCCGTATAATGTGCTCTGTGTGGTTGGCATTGCTAAACAGACAAGCTGTCACATTCTGTACTAGCTGAATATTCCAGGGCTCTTCCTCTGTCAACCAAGGTAGAGGACATGGCAGTAGTCAAACCTCGAGGTGACAGAAACCTAAAGTAGTGTGGTGAGCCCTGTATTACAGAGAGAAATTTACAAGTATAGATGGGAAGAAGCATCTCTTGCCACAGCACCTATATCATAATCCAAACTCTTCCTTGGACTGAGAACATCACTATTAAATTAAAGGCATGTTGTGTAATGACAGGAAAAGAGATCTCAGTAAAGGAGATCTTAAAAAACAAAAATAAAACCTATAAAAAGGATCATCTTACATGCTTTTAAGCAGATATAAAAAATATATTTATAATACTGCAATAATTTAATGGGAGAAAAGAGTTACATATTTTGAAATTCAACAAAGAATTTTACCATGAATTTATTAACAGACTACACGAATATACTTCAACTTATTTTTTAAATGATGTTCTATTTACTTAGGAAAAAAACTGTGCTGTATTTCTTATTCTATAAAATCCCAAATTATTTGTATTTAAAATTTTTAAAATATTGTCTTCATAAGCAAAGAAAGAATGATAATCCTTTAATGGCCTGTGTATGGTTTTAGGATACAATCTATGAATTATGGCTATTTGGTGCCACCTAGTGGTAGACGGCTTTTAAAATCAGTTTAAGTTTAAATTTAGAAAATTTGTAATGAAAAATAATTCACAGATGGCTAGACTGTCTCCTTAAAGAGATAAAAGTTAAGACAAAGTATATCTGGCATTCATAGACATTAACTGAGATTGTCTCTTATGCTCAACACTGGAGAAACATTTGATTTGACTGATTCAGAATGTTTTCTGACTAAAAAGAGATTTGGGGTTGACAGCTTTTTACGTTATTTTTATTGTTTTATTCTTTGTTGCTCGGTTGATTGGTTGGTTTCTAAGGTCAAGGATAGATCTAGGATTGATATAAACTTAGAGATGGTGTATCATCTCAGATTTAATTATTATTATTTAAACATTATCAATATAGGAAATGACATAATCATACCATTCTGTGGACAAAGTGAAAATAACATATGCCTGTAGCATACAGAACGTATAAAAGTGCCAGATTGTTTTTCACAATTCGGGAATAATAGGCATTCCCATTATTTTAGTGGTCACATAGACATACCTCCTGCCCAAGTACCCTCCTCTCTAGAGAAGCTGATCTACTCACAGCATCCAGAAAGAGAGGATGCACAAGTGCCCATCCCTGGGGCACAGTTGATTGGCCTGAGTGGATACTGGGAAAAAACTGAAATAACTGAATTCTTTCTTCCGACCTTTGAGATGGGGACACTGAGAGGCTACATCAAATGAATGAAAGCGTTTAATGTGAAAATTCCTGATAAACCAAGGATGAGACTACTACAATGGAATGTCAAAGCCATTTTCAAGTTACAGAATCCACAAAGAAACAGAATAGGCCAGTCTTCAGAGAAATTAGAGTAGTCAAGCCATATGGAGGGGAAAACAAAGATGAGGAAGGACTATAATTTATGAGAGAAAGGGGCAGTCTCATTCTTGACTTTCAGTTCCTGTGCTCAAGCTTTTAGCTTGTGTCTTGTCCTTGTTGCCCCTGACGACACCTTCACATAACTTGCTTCTTACTTGATCTAGGAATTTTTGATCCTTTCAACCAAATGATCCCACATTACAGAGTGGGATATTTCAATTCTGAAATACTTCAAATTTGGTGAAATAGATTTCACCAGATGGGAATGATGCCTTTCCCAAAATGTCTGTGAATACTGGCTGTCACCAGGAAATTACAGAATATTTGACTGAAATTTTAATTTTATACTGAATTTCCAGATCTTTAATTGTGGCTTTGATAATATGTTAAGACATGTGTTTTTTTCTCCTGTATTTCCCTTTCCTTTCCTCCTGTTTAGCAAATACCTAACTTGTTGCCTCATAGGAGAGGTATTTGGGTGTATGGTGTGTGTGTAAACATTGATGTTCCTGGCTTAGGTTTCCAGAAGCTCTAGGCTGGGGCTGTGTTTGTTAAGGGGGTTTGGATTTAGGATTGTTATATGGCATAAGCCCATGTCTTGGAGAAACAGAAGTGAGAAAGAATTTCTCTAGTCTCTAAATACAAAAGATATACAGTCTTGATGAATCTAATTTCCTAACTATTTTGATTTTTCAGAGAGAACTACTAATAAAAATCTAAGAAGATGTGTCCTGCTGTGACAATTTCTTTATTGCCTGGGGCTGTTTTACTGAGGGGTGGAGGTGAGTGGGTGGGGCAGGGATTTCCTGCTTACATTTGCTGGGGATGGAGCAGAACCTAACAACTGATACTGGGAAGTGGAAAAGAAAGAGGTTTGTAGGACTAGAAAACAGAGGGGCAGTTAAGCCCTATTTCTTGAAAACATTGCTGAGGTAGGGGATGGGGTAAGGTGACAAGACCCCAGGAAGGAAATGGCTGTATATTTGGTCTAGGCAGAAGGAACCATAAACAGCTACAAAAAACCCTTCCTGTCTCCATAATACCTCACAAGGAGCAGCAAAGAGCTCTGGGATGTGCAGGGCCATGTGGCAGAGAGACTTGTAGTGATGACCAAGACCATTTGGTCCCTTTTACCCCATCCTTGACCCTGTGTAAGATCCTAGAAGTGGATCCAGATCCTAGAAGTGGATTCTGGAATCCTAGGAGGATGCCAGAGAGGGCTGAGGTTAAGTCTTCAAGATCCAAGCAGAACAGGGGCTAGAAGCTAAAATGAAGTTGTTCCATAAACAATAGTCCTTGTACTCCTCGTGCATGAGTTGAGATTCCACTACGTAACGCTAGAATATAAAGTGTTCCGCTGCTCTTTCATATCAACCAGTATTTACATTAGTTTTACAAACATGTTAAGAAAGGTTTTATTTTCTACTTTAGTGGTATCTCCAAAAATTGTCTGCTTCAGTGTCACTCAAGTGCTTATGAAAACAAATACAGACTCCCAGGCTGCACCCCAGATGCCCTCACCCTCTGCCCCGCCAGGGTCAGGGCTTAGGGGAAACTTTTTGAAAAAGTGCCCCAGGTTCTTCTGATTTGTAACCAACTTGGGAACCAACACTCTAGCTGATTAAATTGTTAAAAATCACTCCATGGTTAAATCAGTCTTTATTACTCAAACCTCTTTTGGTTAACTACAATTAATTTGGAGGACTTTTATACTGGAGAAAAATTTGTTATCTTCACTAAATTTACTTTAAAATCACTGTGTAAATGATGTATGCATAATTTAAATGTTAAAGATAACTGTTATATGGTTATATGGACTTCTCTGACATAAATCACTTTCTGGACAAGAGAAACGCTATTTGAAATACCTAAATAGAGCAGATGTGGATTTCTCGTTAGTTGTGAGCTCCTCCTTTTAACCTAAAATTGACCATGTCCCAACCTTGAGATCTGAAGGGCAGGAAAGATGGAGTGTTACCAGTGGCCCCAGCCCTTCCCACTACTTACCTTTCAGTGCTACGGGTACGAATTGAACCACAAAAATGATTTTAGGGGTACTATTGGATCAAGCGTATCTTTGGCACTAAAATGTCACCATACATACCTGAATTTTTCACCATAAATTGCTAATTTAAGATAAATTTTTTTCCCAGAAGAGTACAAGTTAGGAAGACAAAAAAGGTGGAGAGAACAGATAACCTAACACCCCCAAGCCCTCACAATTAGCACAGTGATAGAGATTCATTTTTGAACAGAACTATTCAAGTCATGGGGTATAAAGTAAAAACTAGAATATAAGAATATTTCTCAGACCAAAGTAAAGGGATAAGTGGGTCCTACTATAAGCCACTGCCCTGGCAGAGTGGGAGGGTAGTACTGTCAGCGTTTGCACAGCCCAGGCACAACACTAGGCTAACAGGATAGGACAGAGATGACAAACAGGGCAGAACTAAGTCTTTCAAAGCTTTGCTTCCAACCACAGGGCCTGAGTCTTCTCATGCTTGTATTTAGAATATATACAAGGTGCCCAATGTAAATCTACTGAATTAAATTGGATGTAGGAACTCCCAGGAGAGCTCACCTCCCTGTGCCTGAGGTAAACAGAAAGTACCAGAAGTTCTGGGACTCTGCCCCTGGCTTCCAATACTCATCCAACAGCCTTTGCTTGCTTTTATGTGGCAGTGTAGTTCATGTTCACATCCTTTCACTGAGAATCTAGTCATCATCTAAGCACTTGAGATACAAAAATGAAAAATCCAGTTAAAGCAAGCACAACTAAAAGAGTCCAATATAACTTCATACATACCATGCCAGAGGGATACACAAAGTACTTTGGGTGCATAATGAAAAGACACTAAGCCAATCTGAGATTTTGGGGAAATTCCCCAGAGAAGATGTCAAAAAGAGTTAATTTTGGTTGATCTGGTAAAGAATGGGAGAAGGGCATTCTAGGAGACGGACCTCTATGACTGTGGGTAGAAATACAACACTGTATGGTGTATATAAGGAACACTCAATCTAACACAGATGACAAGCATTGAGGGCTCAAGGCACTGGTGATAAGGGTAGAGAAGATGCATTTGAGAAAAATTTAGAAGGTAGAATTGAAAGGCTTTAGCCTATCACTGGATATTGGGGGGAGGGGAACTCAAGATGTCTCATGATTCTGCCTTTACTGATCGGGTAGAAGGTGGTCTCACAGAGACAGGAAATATGTTACAACAAAACGGAGATTTAAGGCAAAGATAATAAGGCATATTAGATGAATTGCACTTGAGGTTCCTGTAGGACATTTATTTGACTACAAAAAAACAAGCAATTGAATATGTAGGTCTGAAGTTCCAGAGAGATGTCAGGGCTTCAGACACATTTGGAGAATTTAAACATACAGATTTTAAAGGTATTTAAAAACATGAGAAAGAATGAGTTCATTCAAAGAGGTTTAGAAAGAGAAGAACAGGGCAAAGTGGAAACACCTCTGTTTATGGGAGAGTGGCTGCAGGGTGAGAGGTCACAGACTGCTTGCAAGTTAACTCTTGATTCACTTGGTCACTGTTGCCTTGGTTGACTCCATCTTGGTCTGTACTTGGTAATTATCTGCCTGCTTCTCCTGAACTCACTGGCCTCCCAGATGCTGGGTATAACCCAGGCATCCTCTTGTTACTCCTGTTCATTAGGGATGTCCTGACATCTCTAATGAACAAAGAAGCTGACAGAATCTCAGCTTCTTTGGCTCCATACTACTTGTAAAGTCTTTATTTATCAAACCACTGGCTTCAATCTGCTGACTTCCTATACTTGTACCATCTTCCAGGTGCCTAGGCCTCCCTGACAAACACAGGGAAATACACACGGTAGAATGCAGTGGTCTGTAAATTTTTTTTTTTTAATCAGTGGGATCAATGTTTCAAATGAGCTCTAATAGATGAGAGATAAATCAGCGTTGTTCTAATTAAAGCTGAGTGTATGTCCCAGAACAAGGTTCACTCAGATCCCATTTTATTTCTATAGTAGCCCCTTAGGCATCTCCTTAGGACCCTAGGGTTTTATAGGACACAGAAAATCACTGTTATAGGTAAACAGTATGCACTTTATGAAACAAATTTATGAACAAACTGCTTAGGCTTTCTCAGTCTTATGTTCCTCAGCTATAAAATATAATTACTTCATGGGCTTGTTAGCATCAGATGAGATAATGTGTCAGTGCAAAGCTCAAAGGGCATGGGAGCCTCAATAAATGTTAATTTTCTTGCTTTCACCATATCTTGGCCCTAGTGGACAATTTATGGAATCAAAATAAAATGATAGAGTCTCACACTGGGAAGGGGTTGAAAGCTATCTAGTCCAGCCACCCTGGGGAGTTCCTTTCAAAATGTCCACATCAGATGGTCATTTAGGAGCTGCCTGAAGATTGCTCAGAGACTGCAAATTTATTTTTTTTAGTGATGGATTCTCCTTCACTGATGTACACCTGAGTCAAATATGTGACCCATTCTTTTAAATGTTGTTCTTTAGAACTGCACATATAATGGTAGTCATTCAAGTTTTAAAGCCAGATTATCAAGTATTATGTAAATTGTGATGCTGTTTTGGTTAAAAGATATATAAACATACTCACATATGTATATATGTATGGGTACAGACATCTGCTAGATTTATATAAAATTTTAATAGCTGTTAACTGTGCATTGGTATTATAGAAACATTTCTTCCTAATAAAAACTCTATACTACATCATTTTTCTCTTTCATTAGCACATATTTTCAAATATAATATAGTCTTTTATCTATTTATTTATTTGGTCTTTTTTTTGGTTTTTTTTTTTGGTTGCATTGGGTCTTCATTGCTGCGTGCAGGCTTTCTCTAGTTGTGGTGAGGGGGGCTACTCTTCATTGCGGTGCATGGGCTTCTCATTGCGGTGGCTTCTCTTGTCGTGGAGCACAGGTTCTAGGCACGCAGGCTTCAGTAGTTGTGGCATGTGAGCTCAGTAGTTGTGGCTCGCGGGCTCTGGAGCGCAGGCTCAGTAGTTGTGGTGCACGAGCTTAGTTGCTCCATGGCATTATTTATTTGGTCTTGATCTTCATAACAATTTTTAATGAAAGACAAGGGAGATGTTATTTTTGTTCTGTACACACACACATACCTGGAACCCAGAAGAATGAAATGATTTTATGAGAGTGATTTTCTGAGGTTTGCTGAGAATGGTGGAACAAAATTTAAGCTCAGATTTTCTAACTATTATTCTTCCCACCACACCTTTTGTTTTGGCTTGGTCTTTTTTTCATCTAAATGTCTCAGTTTCCTCAGCTCTGTCACTTCTGACATAACTCTCAGACCTCCTATAATTCAGGTCGTTCTTCCCTGAACGCGTTCCCGCCTGTTAATTTTCTAATTAAGATGTGTATTTGGAAGTGTGTGTAATATTCAAGAGTAATCTGAAAAAACACGTAACAGACTGGCTTACCTTCCTTGCTTAGCACATCACACATGGATTAAATTAAGATACAATACTCTTATTAAATATGCATGCCTTTCAGCAAATTTTAACATAACATTTTATATCTCCATTATGAATGTCATATATATTCACTGTACAATGTTTGCTAAGTACAGAAAAAGCAAGAAATCACTCATATATCACCCAGTTCGTCTATCCCAAAATAACTTCTCTAAATATTCTGTGTCTTTTCCCACCAGAAAGGAGGAGCTTTGTGGGCAGAACTTTGATTTATTTTGTTCAGTGTTTACTCTGTGCCTAGAGTAATGCCTGACATATATTATTAGGTATTCAATTAAAATTTGTTGAATGAATAAAATATTGAAGTGTATACATTATTTTTGAGTACATATTAGGATCCACTAAGTTTTGTATCCTAATGTTTTTCAGTTCATATTAAGTTATTAATAGTACTAGTATTTTTATGTCATCATAAATTCCAACTCTCACCATAATGACTGCATAATACTCTATTGAGTGAATATTCTGTCCTTATTTTGCACACTTACAGTGTTTTTAATATTTTGCTGCAATGACAACATTATCACAAACATCTCTTCGTGCATATTTTTATAATTTTTGAGAAATCTTTTGCAGGTATTTCCAAAGTGAAATTATTCATCCAAAGGTGTGAGAAGTTCAAAACAAACATTCTTCTTCCCTCCCCAAGGTTATACAAAATCTGAGTACATACTGAATTTATGGTCATCTACTGTCACTGGGCTCCCAGCTCTTTTCCACTTCACAATCTACATAGACACTAACCGACAAGTTTTAGGAGTGTTGCTGACGCAGGTATGAATTCACGTTACTGTAACATCCTTGTCTATATCTCCTCTCACTTCTCAATACCAACCACTTCTTCCCTTCTGGTCAGAATAAAGTAGCAGTCCCACCTTTTGCTTCTACTACCTTCTGAGAGATGAAATTGTCAGCAAGACAAGTCAAGAATTTGTCTGATTCTCAGCTTTTTAGTCTAATGAGATTTCTAGCAGATGTCTTTATAGTGGAAGTGCCCCATTACTGTTATAGCTTTTCTCTGTGACAGATTTTTAATCTGTGTTAAGAAAGGGATGCCCATATCTTTTGTCAGGCTGGGCAGACTATTGTAGGCTCTTCTAGTGTATTCCTTTAGTTTCTCTTTCTTCATGAGGCTTTCATCTTTACCAGTCCACAGACTTCCATCTAGAAGCTATCTTTGTAAAAATCAAAACATAAAAATGTTTCATTAAAAAAAAAACATAATGCATATTTAGGCTTCAATTTTAGAGGTCACACTCGTCAACTGTAAAAAGCCTAGGAAATGCTGAAAAGTACAAAGAAGAAATCCCCAAATAACTCGTAATCCCACAACTTTAAAGAGAGTATTTGTTAACATTTTGCCATATTTTTTTCTAAATTTGTTTTTTCTGTGTAGGAGTGTATAAGTGTGTGTGTGTTAGATGTAACTGGAGTAAGAGTATGTGCAACTCTTGAGATTATATTTGATATCATATTATAAGCATTTTCTTATGGCTTTAAAAACTTTTGGAAAAAAGGTTACTTTAATAATTACAGAAATTTTTCATGGAAACCATCTATAGCTAATTTAATCATGTTCCTGTACTCCTCATTTGTTTCAATCTATCCCTAATATAGATAATTCTTCCACAAACGTCTCGGTAAGTAAATCTTTACGTACTCCTGCAAGGATTTCTCCCAGCTGGGTTCCTAGATGTGGATTTGCCCGAGAACATGCTGCACTGCTTCAGGCTGTATCTATGTGCTCCTGTATTCATGCACCCTTACCAACGCTGAGCTTCCGTAGTCTTGCCTAATTTTATAGGTGAAATTGAAGTCTTCTAGTTTCAATACTCATTAGATTATTAGTGAGGATAAACTTTCTCATCATATAGGCCATTTTTCTTTTTTTTAATTTGAGCTTTGTTACCTTTACTGTGCTTCTTCTTCCCATGCAGGAACTTGCTATATCTGTTATTCGTATTTTTCAATAACTTGACAGTTTTTAACTTAATTTTTATTTTATCGTATGAATTGATGCATAATTTTAAAAGTCACATTGTATTATAAGGTTTCTCACCAACAACAGCAGTCCTCGGCTCACTCCTACCTACCACCAATCCTACTTTTTCAGAGGCATCCACTGTCATCTCTCTTAGCTGTGTTATCTGCTACTTTGTTCCACATTTCTGAATAATGTGCCAGGACATCTATTTAAAATATTTTAAATTCAGATTGACTTCCTGTTATGAAATTAGCTATCTTATGCACTCCCCATCTCCACTGATATGTAATTCCTCTCCACTCCACCTCTCAAGTATAATTATAACATGATTTTTGGCTAGAATCAGTAGCTGATATTTTCACTAGTGTGTTTATGTAACTGTTATTCATAGTTAATTATATTCTTGTACATGTTATATTGTTCCCTTTTGTTGTGTGTTTAGTTTTACATCATTAATCACTAACTTATCCTCAAACCATTTGGAGCTATAAAACTTGTCTATGCGATCAAACACACCAGATAGACTTTCTTCTTCCTTCCCTTGGCGGCATCCCTCGTGGGGACCCTCTAGCCTCCTGCTGCAGTCTAAACTATTCACTTGCTAGTCTTGCTTCACATCTGTCACCCAGAGCTGCCTTTGCCCCTCTCTTGCCTAGAATTCCATGTGTTTTTTTCCTTCTTGAATTACTCCTTTCATCAGTTTCCTAGAAGAGGGTGTACAGTATAGGAAGTTTTTGTGATCCTGCATATTGTTTAACTGACCCTTATACTTGATAAATGGTTTGGCTTCTTACATAATGCTCTATTGGAAATAACATCCTCTCAGGATTTTTTAAATGGCTCCATTGTGATCCAGTTCCAGGGTTGCTACTGAGAAATCTAACATATTTCTCTTCCTACCCTCTGTATTTGTCCTGTATTTTCTCTCTCCATGCAAGGTCTAAAATCTTTATTTTACTTCTAGTGTTCGGACATTTCATCCTTTTTGGTATGGCAAGTCAGCCACCCGCTCAGCTGCTTCTGGCACTCTGCATCTTTAATGTCCCCAGAAAGTAAACCTCCTGTATTCTGGGTGGGGAAGGAGCAGTCATCTAGCTTGAGAAACAAGCATGGGGGTGGGGTGTATGGAGGAGAAGGATGGTTTCCTTTAATTTTATTCATTCATTTGTTGATTCATTCTTTTTCTGTTTGTTCAGTTATTCTTTATGCATTCAACAAACACTTATTAAATAATAAAAATGTGTGAAGCATGGGGCCTGGCAATGCTGATACAGGGGAACATGCTTTCTCCTCTCAAAGAGTTTATAGCCTTGGTCCTTTTACCTCTAATTAGCATCCTGATTGTGATGTTTTTCTGTTCTTTCAGTTGAATATTACATCTTAATACATACCTATGTTTTAACAGTAGTTTTGACTTTCCTCCAACCAATTAGTGTATCTTTTTGTCCCCCATAATGTTATTCAACAAACATTTATTGGTAGCCCACTCTGGGCACACTCGGTGCTTGGGGCCAGGGATACACAGGTGGGTAAGGATGGAGTCTCTGCCTGTACATTACTCTTCTGCTCTCTCTCTGCCTCTCTTGTGCCCCAGAGGCCGAGAGAACACTATGAGAGACTTCCTTTCCTCAGAGCTCCTGAAAGTAAGTAGAGAACACATCTTTTCTCTTAGATTCATAATCTTAGGTGGAATTTTATTATCTCACTCCAATCCCAGTAACTCCATCTGAGGGAGTCTCTCTCTTCCTTCTCTGATCAGATGTGTATGAAGTTTGGTGGTTGCACTCATAAGGTGGAAGGCAGGATTGATGCTACTGGAAAGAAATCTCAGACAGTTTTATTAAACTTAAAAAGACAAAAATTTGATAACTTAGCTCTCTGTTACCCCTTGACATAATGGAGGTTGGGTTCAACCATGAGAATGGGCAATGTCCCAGGGCAAAAATGAAGTGTGGAAAGGAACATTCAATTAGTAACATTCCATGTTTTTCTTCTCACAATCACTCTCTCCATTTCTTTGGTAGTAGGATTGACAAATGTCTTGTCAGTTGCTTTACCAGCTCTGACCTTTATGATTAAACAACAAGACAAAATTTTCCCTGACTCTTGCATTTTCATGCTCTGTTACATGCACATAAGTTTTGGGGATTCCTGAATTCTTCTACTTGTCTATTAAAATTTAGAAAGCTTTCTCAAAGAATTTTCTTAATGTCTTTCAAAGGAATATTTGAGATAGGATGATATCATACCACGTTTAAAATTATTTACTGTATCTGCCAACATCTGTATTTCTTGTAGTGTTTCTTTTTTATAGGACTAACAATTCAGAAAATTTATAATTTCATCCTTGTGTGTAAATAAATTATAATTTGAAAGTAAATAATTAAAATGATTTAATATATGTTAGGCATGTAGAATAATGCCTGACACATGGGAAGCACTATACAAGTGTTTGCTCTTATTCTTATATTCATTTATTCATTCTGCGTCTTTTATATGCCAGGAATTATACTAAATGTTGGGGATACAGAGTTGCATAAGACTCTATCTTTTCTACCTCCAAGGAGTTCAGTTTAAAATAGATGTAGGAACATGGCAATTAAGCTTTTGCAACAAGAGATTTAAGTAAAATACTCCATACTTTATAATTGATGACAGATATATTATTTACAATGTAAGATGTGACTAAGCATTGTAAATTAAGCAAAATTTATCTCTAATATTTCTCACATCATCTTTCTGCTTGCTGCTTTCCTTTCACATCCTTCTTCTCTACTCTCAACACTAAGTGTTTTTTGAGTCCAAATTTGCAACACATGGAAACTGTCTTCGGCCTAGCCCTTCGGGATTTGAACCTTTTCAGAAAGATTCTCTTTTTCCTGTAGATCTTACGTTTAATTTTCTAATTGCCTGGACAAATCACTGGCTAAATAGAAAAAAATATTGTGAATTTTAAAAGGCTGGGGTCCACTGCCGCCTCCCCCACGTATCGGACCTGGCGGTATACAAGGAGAAGGAGAAGAGGGGTCAAAGAGCAGCCGTCTGAGAACAGATGATGTCAGAGAGCGGAAATCAGAAGCCCAAATGATGAACTTGAGAGAAGAAAAACTGAGGCACATCAAATTCACGGGCTGGAACAAGGTGGTGAATGGAACACCGTTACAGAGGACAGCCCACAAGCAGGAGTTCAATGTCCTAAACAATTCAAACGAAGATGAATATGGGATGAAGTAGGAGAGAGAGTGGGATGAGTGCAAGGACTGGATCCATGCCCGCACGAGCCTGACCGGAAATGCTCCCCATGCCCTTTCTCTTTCCCCTTAAGATGTGGTGATACTTCGCTTACCAAGAGGCTATACTTCCTGAATTTGAATACGCAAAAGGACAAGAAGCAGCCTATACTTCAGTCCTTTGCTTAGCAGTGGATGTGATAGTGTGCAAGAGGACCCTGATTCTGGGAAGGGCAAAAGTTTGTTAATAGGGCAGCTAGAATTGGCTTGTTTCCTAATGCATTAGGAGTTATCTACCTGGAACTTCCAATCCATGATTATTCTTTCCATGATCTTGTCTCATGATTTGACTAATCCTTCTCTCAACTTTGCCTGTTTTTAGAAAATGCTCATGTTCAGTCTGTTTCTAACTCTATATGCTTTCATTAGAACTTCTCATGACTTACATACCTCCATAAACTGATGATACCTGTATACATATTTCCATCACTGAACCAATTTTTAAGTTGATTTGACTGCCTGACATATCTACTTAAATATTCCCCAGGCACCTCAAATATAATATGTGTAAAAGTGAATATATTTAATCCATTTCAGACCTTCCACTTTCAGCCACATCTCAGTCAACTAACCAACCAAATATCAAAAGTTGGAAGAGACTGGCGCCCGTGGGAGGGAGCTGTAAAAGAGGAAAGGTGCCCTCACCCTGGGAACTCCCTTCACCAGCTGAGAGGTCCGCCAGGACAGATAGCGGAGCTGGAGGGGCCTGAACTCTGTCCATGAGGAGTGCACCTGTGCTGGCTTGCTAGCCATCAGGGCGGAGCGGGGACAGCAGCGCTGACCGCTGCCATGTCCCAGTACTTCCCAAGCTGGGAAGGGCTGCTTCTGCACACAGCGGCAGGGCGCTACAACTCAGGCTCCAGCAGGTGGACCCCGGAGAGGACTCAGTCTAGCTGCGCAGAGACAGCTGGAAGGATCACACTCCAGGCCGCCACTGCTAGCATGTGCAGGGTGGCGCATGGGCCCGCCACAAGAGCCCCATCGGCAGCCTGGCTACGGCAGGGCCAGGGCTTGGTGAGCACACACACGGTGGGGGCCAGGGCTGACATTACAGCCCATTATCAGCACTCCCACAGCAGGCGCAGGCCGGAGGGCAGTTCTAGCAGCTGCAGACTTTGTTGGCGTGCACACGGGGCGGCATCACAGGATCACACGGCCTGGGCAGGCAGCCCCTGGGGAGGAGTACTCAGTGGTTCCTTTCCTGGCAGGAGTGCTCCATTCCACCTACCTCACACCACAGCTTGGAGCCAGATTTGGGGCAGACAGGCCCTGGGAGCGCCCTCCCATGTAGGCAGCCCAGGTCTCAGGTGGCAGCACAACCACTTCGATCCTCGAAGCCACAACACCCTGGCCCCCAGTGTCATCCTAGTACTAGGTCTGGGACAAACACAACGGAGAAAGGGTCACAACCTTGGGCTGCTTCTCGGCAGAACCTCAGACGCCTGCACAGGTGGCGCATAGGTTTGCTGTGACCACACAGCCCTCGCTCGCTTCAGTGCTCATCTCCTTGATGACTCCAGAGCACACACTGAAGGGCAACAGAGCCTTATCAAACCCAACCCTCAAGGCTTCCACTCCAACAGCTGGGGAGCAGACCCTGCCCCTGACAGAACTGTGACAGCACAGAGCAAAGAGGAGGCCCCACCCAACATCCAGCGTAGGCTCTGGTCACAACCCCAATCACAACCCCATCAAGGGGATAATGGCCAGCACACTCTGAGGAAAGACATGGCAGGCATCCATACCAAAAACAGCCCTCGCACCAAAAATACTGGACTCACACAGTCTCCCCAGGGACGTTCCCACATAAAAACAGTGCTTCGAGACCACAGTAGATATTCATAGAAAAAGAGAAATTTAGGGAAAATGAAAAAGCAGAGGAACCACTCCAAATTAAGAGAAGAGAAATCCCCTGAAAGAACCACCAATGAAATAGACATCTGCAGTCTACTACACCCCAAGCTCAAAAAGGAGATAATAAAAATGCTAAAGGAATTAAGAAAGATTATTGATAGAAATGCAGGTCACTGTAACAAGGAACTAGAAACTATAAAGAGGAACCAATCAAAATTAGACAACTCAATTGCTGAGATAAACACTAAAAATTCATTGATCTAAAAACAATGAATAGCAGACTAACTAATGCAGAAGAATGA
The DNA here is from genome assembly GCF_003676395.1 of Aethalodelphis obliquidens. Taxonomy (NCBI): domain Eukaryota; kingdom Metazoa; phylum Chordata; class Mammalia; order Artiodactyla; family Delphinidae; genus Aethalodelphis; species Aethalodelphis obliquidens. The sequence goes on from NW_020837949.1 coordinate 35,180,101, forward strand.
ATAAGTGATATGGAAGACAGAATAATGGAAATCACCCAATCAGAACAGCAGACAGAAAGACAAAAACCATGAAAGTGACATGGCAAAAAGAAAATTACAGGGCAATATCTCTGATGAATATAGATGCAAAAATCCTCAAGAAAATATTAGCAAACTGAATCTAACAACACATAAGGATTATAATATATGTGAAACGAAATATATATATTTGGGTTTTCCATAACCTTGTATGGAAAAACGAGAACGAACTTTCTGGCCAACTCAATATTACTCAGCCATAAAAAATAATAAAATATTACCATTTTCAGCAACCTGGATGGACCTAGAGAATACCATACTGAGCAAAATAGGACAGAGAAAAACAAACATTATATATCATTTATATGTCAATTCTAAAACAGAGTACAAATGAATATATATACAAAACAGAAACAGACTCACAGACATAGAAAACAAACCTATGGTTACCAAAGGGGAAAGCAGTGGGGGAGGGATAAATTAGGAGTATGGGATTAACAGATAAACACTACTATAGATAAAATAGATAAACAACAGGATTTACTGTATAACACAGGAACAATATTCAATATCTTTTAATAATCTACAATGGAAAATAATCTGAATATATATATATATATAACTGAATCGCTTTTCTAACACAATATTGTAATGAACTATACATCAATAAAAAAATAAATAAAATTGCATGTGTCCCTTTCATTAAGCTAAGAAATTAACATAACAAATATACTTGTAAGTCCTCTGTGGAATCTTCTCTGATCATACACCCTTACTCACTGTGCCATCCATTCTCCTATCTCTCCTTGTTACCAATATACTGAATTTCATGTTTATTTCTGTGCCTATATTTATTTCACTAGATTGTATGAGTCGCCAAATCAAAATATAATAGTATTTCGCTTTATTGATAACTGATATCATATGATATACATATATTTTTTGCAACTTGCTTTTCTCTCTTAACATCTTGCTTGGTAGATTTATTCCTGTTGATACTTATAGCTCTAGTTTACTTCACTTCTGTGCAGTAGATGAATACACTACACTTTATTCATCTGTCCTCCCTTGATAGGCTTTTTACTAACTTTTTACTTTTACAAATAATACTATTAGAAACATTCTCATATACGTTTCCTTGCGTTCTTTTGTAAGAGTTTCTCTAGAATGCATGCCTAGGAATGGAATTTCTGGGTTCTGGGTTTTATTATGTATCTTCAACTCTATCAGGTATTGTCAAATTTCCCTCCAAAATTCGTATACCTATTTACATTCTGATAGCATAGAAGAGTTCCCACGGCTCCACAACCTTTCTGGTTCTTATTATTGCCACATTGTTTGCCAATCTGATGGGTATGAAATGGTGTCTCATTGAGGTTTAACTTTTCATTTTCTTCAGACTGAGCTTCCTTTCATGTATCTATTGACTATTTGAGTTTCTGCTTATGTCTATTTTCTTATTTTTATACTATAACACATACTACTTTCTTAAAAATAACAGTAGAGGAAAAAATGGAAATGTAACACTGTTAACTTTCTCCACGACCCCCAAACTCTCTCCGCATCACCCCCAAATCCATGGCCTTATCAAAACAGACCTGTCCTGTCTTCTGCCTGACTTTCATTTGGGCCTCTGTGCATGCACTTCCCTCTGCTTGACTGAGCCTCCACAAACTCTCTTGAAGTATCCTTTCCTGATGCTCCTGCAGTACTGCTCTATTAATATATGAGGCACATTATATTTGAATGACTTATTTTTATGTTTATTCCATTCCTGCCTTTCCCACCTCCCTGCGACTGGACCTTAATCTCCTGAAGACCAGGGGTCAAATATAACTAGTTTTTGCTTTCCCAGAGCTCATCATATTGCCAGATATGAGACGAGTTTAACCTTATGGAGAGTTTACTAAGATCTGGGAAGAAAGTGTGCCAGCCCACAGCTGCTCCTCGGTGGCCCAATAAGAAATCTGTGAGTAGATACTATCTAGTTATGCTACTAAAAGGGTGATGCTGAGCAGGCAAGCTATTCACAGAACTAAGACTGTTCTAGAGTAGTGGTTCGCAGCCTTGGCTTCTCATTAAAATCACCTGGGGAGCTTTAAAAAATACTAGTATCTGGCTTCTGCCTCCAGAGATTCACATTTAACTGGTCAAGGATACACACTTAGAACTGGGATAGTTAAGAGTGCCAGGTGACCCTAATGTGGCCACAGTTTTTAAAAATGCTATTGTTCTAAGGATGCACTATTAGAATTGGCTACAGGAGGAGCTCTTTGTAGCTTTAATATCAAGAAATGGCCTCCGTGACAGACGAGGTAAACATCTCAGATTGCTTGCAGGTGTGAACTGCAGCCCTTCTCATAATGACCATCATTAGCGAGCCACTGCTATCATAGGAAGGGGCTGCCACGAGGTGATGAGAAGATGCTATTCACATAGTATCACCTCTAGTTGCCGCTATAAATATAAGGCTGGGGAGACCTCAATGCACCGAGGTTTCTTTTCCTCCTTTCTATTCTATGAACAACACATAGCAATGAGGGAAGACCAGAAATCATATGCCTTCTCTGGTGGCAACTTTTCCTCAATAACCCTATCTAAACGGTTATTTGAAATAGTAGAAAAGACTTTGAATCATAAGACAACCTTCAGCTTCTCAAAGAAAGTGGATGACTTTGAAAAAAGTGAAGTACATAGAGTGTAGATTAAATTTAATGTTTAACACAATTCTTCAGTATAGTTATGATAAAATTCTCAAAGAAAAGCTTTGTTATAGGACCCACAATAAAGTTAAACATGAACTATCCTATTCTCTAATGTCTACGTCATGTTTTATTTCCTCATTGACTTTTTCCGTTTCTTCACCTAACAGACCGAGCAAGAAAGAGGTGTGTTACAGGACGAGTAAAGCGGCAGTCATATTAAGTCCTGGTTATATATTGCTGCATAGCAACCTACTCCAAACAGTTAACGGCTAAAAACAGCAGCTTATTATTATCTCACGGTTCTACGTGTTGACTGAGTTTACCTGGGTGGTTCTCACTTGGTGTCTCCTGGGTTTCAGTCAGTTGGAAGCTGAGGCTGGAGCCTCTGAAGGTTGGACTGGGCCGGCTATTTAGACTCACGCACAGGCCGGCGCGCTGCCGCGTACAGTCTGTGCGCGGAACTCAGCGGCGCGGGCTGTTGACGGAAATGCCCACGGCTACGCGGCCCCTCCACGTGACTTGGTTTTCTCACAACATGGCGGCTGAGTCCTGAGAGCGAGTGTCCTTGGAGGGAGCATTCTAAGAGGCCGGGAATAGAAGCTGCCGGTACTTTTTAGACCTAGGCCCAGAGTTCCCAGAATGTCACTTTTGCCTCAGTATACCGGTCAAAGCAGTCACAGTGTCCACGCAGTTTAAAGGGTGTAGAAAATAGTCTTCATCCCTTGATGGGGGGGTGTCAAGGTCACACTGGAAGCAAGCAAGGGACCATCTTAGGAAGCATAATCTATCACCAACAGCTCTGTTTTTAAATTTTTATTGCTGTTAATAATTTGACCAGAGAAATGTCTCAGAGTTACTAAAGAGTTCACTATAAATGGTGAAAACCCGTACGTTGTTAAGACTATGTAAATTGTGACATGATGAGCTGCCTTCATGTTATGAAATCAGAAACAGTAACCTCAGAGTTACATCTTGAGACTAGTTTTGATAAGTGAACCTCAAATGTTTTGTTTATTTAATGAAATAATTTAGAAATTATTTGGTCTTTTCAATAACATCATTAACAAAAGTTATGATTATTAGCCTTTAAATGTTCGGTATGATATTAGCATATTATGATGACTGCATTATCTTTTTTGTGGGAAGGGGGAAGTATGGAATGTTTAGTGGAAAATTCAATTTACTACAAATATATTATTTTCAAAGATGAAATAGTAATCGTAAACTAATTTATTCTTATATCTTTAGAATCTTATAAAGTGAAGTTATGGAATGGCCTCAGATATATCTTTTTTTGTATGAAACATGTATACACACATATATTATTGGAGGTATGTCTTCTTGGTATGTAAGAACAAATTTGTTGGATTTATTAGAACGATAATTGCTCCATGTAGTCAACTGACTAGTGCTTTGGTATTTTATAATTGATGGGGAGCTACAAAATTCCCACATAACTTTATGCTGTGATAAGACTGTAGAAGGAAATATGTAATTATTCAATGGGCATTCATACTTGCTACATTTTTCTGTCAAAAGAAAAAAAATAATGTAACTAAACTCTATGCTCTCTTTTTCCCACACCATCTCTATTTTGTTAATCCCTCTGACGAGCTGTGCACATTTTTGTCAGTATATGAAGGGATGGAAATAGCATTTTGGCTATAAACGTGTCAAAATGATTGTGGTTAAAAAATGGCAGTTTATGGGACAAGGGGTTATTTTCTGAAGTAGTATTTAGAATAATCTGGGAATTGGGAATAGATACGTCAAGAAGTCTTTTGATGTATTGCAAAAAGAGAGTCATTTTAAAAATACATTGATTTGTAAGGTCTAGAAAGTCACTGTGGGAACTGGGGGGCTCAATCATAAAAACAACAAAGTGGGAAATACTTTGGCTTTCACACCCTCTTTTATTCAACTCATATCCCATTTCTTCCTCCAGCATAAACAGGCTTCAAACTTCAGTGAAGCACTTTTGTTATCATACCATGCATCAGATTTCCCTTTATGGGACACCCTTGGGAATACCTGAAAGTGAGACGCTGTATAGATGCACAAATTCAAAGGCGCCACTGCCTTCTCAGAAGAGGAGAGACAGAAACAAACTTATTAGCAATATACGACATCCAAATAGCTAATACGAAAAATTAATGCTACTAAAAGCTTTGATAAAAAAAATAATGAATTGGCAGAGATGAACATTTCCTAATCAAATTGGGCTAAACTGGTTAGAAAAAATATTTACCTTTTTAAATTTCTAACTTTTTCAGGAGAATATCAAGGTGAATTTTGTACCTTATTCAAGAGTATAGAGGTAGTCAGTCCATAATTCATGAAGGAAAATTCTGGAACTGAAATTATTTCTTCTGGCTAAATCTTAACCACATACATCAGTAGACAAGTTTTTTCCTTTGGGAGCATGAGAAAAGTATGAGGCTTTTATGTCCACACAACTATAGGGCAAATGTCAAGGCTCATTTTAAAAAGCAACTTCATGTATTCATTCGTTCATTCATTCATTCATTTACTCGTCTATATATTCTTGAGCACTTATTAATGGTAAGCCCTTTTCTGGGTGATTGGATACATCACTGACCAAAACAGACAAACATTCCTGCCCTCATGGAGTTTACATCCTAGCAGGGACTGAAGTAAGTGCTATAACCTCATTCTTCCAAAATGATAGGTTGGAACAGAAAAACATGGTTTATGCTGATTAAGGTAAAGATATTTGCAGTAAAAACAAACAAGCAAAAAAGCCTCTAACTAAATATTAGTTGTGTATTAGAAACTAAAAGTGTCCCATTCATCTGACCTTCGCTTGCTATTCTACTCCATTCCTCAGTGATGTTTGCTTCTGTAAATTTTATATGGCTTTATAAGTATGAACCAGTTTTCCTTGGTTTTAAGAGGTCACCAATTGTAAGAGGCTCCATTCAAATAAAATATTTTAGCAAAAATATATCAATAAAAAAGACACTACCAATAGTGAGTAGACACTACTACTGATTGCAAGACACATTTCAGGGAAAAAAGCGAGCTTTAGTTTTAATAAATGCTGTATGTGTAACCTGAGTAACCTCATGGTCTTCACCATTATTTTGTGTAGTATAGGGAAGTCCCGTCCCCTTGCTGGAGTCACTCCGAACTCTTTTTCCATATTTCATTGTTAAGTGCCTCAAGCAATCTTGGCCTCCCCTCTGTTAGTAATGATGTAGTTAAGGCTTCCGGCTATTTCCTGCCAGAGCAATGGCTTTCCAACTGTCTTTAAAGGCTGGCAGCTCGGACCTACTAACTTCCTCTAGAAAGTTTTTTTTTAATCTCCTTGGTTTTCTGAGTCTCAGCACCCCGGCTCTTGCTGCTTTGTAATATAGTTTAAGACCTTTCCTTGACTCAAATTTATCATATTAGGGCCTAGAAGAAGTCCAAATGTAGTTAGCTTTTAAAATATGAATTTTTCTGATTTCTGTATATAAAGGATTATATTTATTAAGAACAAATGGAATCATGTTACATATTCTGTTCTAATGCACACACATATGTGTATATGTATATGTGTGTATGTGTGAATGTTTGTATATTTTGTGTAACTAAATATTATAGGTAATTACCTTATTCATTTTACTGGGTTGTATAGTGTTCTACTATATGAATATATAAAACGCTAATTAATAAATATGTTGCTTCTATTTGTTATTACAATATTGCTACAATGAATATCTTTTACACACGCATATATGTGAAGATGTATATGTGTGTGTATCTGTGTGTATCTTTGAACACTAATGTGAGTGTATATATATATATATATATATATATATCTTAAATAAATAAATGAATTTATTTGTTAAATAAATTCCTAGAGCTAGATCTTGTGGGTCAATTAATATTGCTATTTGAAATTTTGATTTTTTTGCCTGAATTGTCTATCATATAACCTTGATAGCAATTCTAAAGTCCTAGGATGGAAGTCACAGAGGAAGCAAAGCCTCCTGCTTTGCAATATTTGTCATGGACACTGCAAAACATGAAGAAAACATTTACATCTGCTTTTCTTGGAATAGTAGTATATTGATTAAAAATCATACTGAATAGAATAATTTTGGTTTAGTGGTTTGGGACATCAAGTTTTTTGGGACATCAATTTTTTGGGACATCAAAAAATTCTATTGGAATAGTTTCCTATACGTCTGTCTTTTAAGACTAAAGGGATGTTACTGTCATTGGAAGTATTTGATAGATGCTGATAAAATCTAAATGGTGATTTGGGGCGTGCCAGTAACAATCATGAATAAAGGTTTAGAGGCCACTGCCACTTATTGAACGTACTTTTATTGTATTTGCTGTATTGTATGTACTTATACAAAACTTATTAATTCTATTTTTTTTTCTATTTTCAAGTAACTCTCTAAATGTGCAGATAATGGCAGAAAATCAGCTTGACACAGACAACTGTGCTTTTGCAGTGCAGCGTACTCATCAAGCTGACTGGTGAATTATTTCATGATAAGATAATTTTCCTTCAAATCTTAATACCATAGAGGTCACGTGGTCTGGTGATATTCATGAGGAAACTGTCACTTTCAGGCTCCTAATATCAGTCACTCTTCTATCTATATTTGGTCTATGGATTCAGGAAAGTGTGATAGCAGTTATTAGCTGCTCTCAGAAAATCCTCTTCCAAGATAGATTTATTTCCTGATTAATGATGGGAATGATCCCATATTAATTTCAGTTTTTGATATCAACAATTTTATGTTAACATCATTCTTGTTATGTTCACCTTTCAAATTACTATGATCATTCTAATGATTAAAAAGCTATCATTTGACTTAGATTCACTCCATAATTATCGATCATAGCATTTCTGACATTTCTTACTAAATTGGGGTTCAGGAGGTTGTACTCCAACTAAAAAAAGCTTTTCCTAAAGAAACTTTTTTTAAAAAAATATGCATATTCAGGTAAATTTAAAGCATAGAAAACCAGGGAAGTAATATTAGTCATACATTCTATCCTGAGTATGATTTTTGATAGATGCAGTGAAATTTGTTTTACTGCTTTTTATTCTTGAAATTAGGATACCTCCTGCAATCTTGTGTTTGCAGTCATAGTTTTCTCAACATTTATGTTATAACAACATCAAATTGCTTTTTCCATTATTCTATTTTTAAAGTTGCATTCTTAGACCGTTCTAACTATATTCTACATAATTCACTATGATTAATGAGTTAGGGCTTTGAATTGGAGCATAAGAAAACTACTCTCAGTTAGTACCTAAAGAATATAATAATTCCCTTAATACTTCTCCCTTTTGGACATGTTCTTATGAAGTAAATCTATGAAGGCAGCAAACAATTTAAAAACTAGGAAGTACTATACAAAATTTTATATTCCCTTTTTCATAGTCAATTCTGTAAGTGTGAATGACAAATGTTTGTAAAAATTTTTCAGTTATATACAAATCTTTACTTACTGGATTTCCTGTTGTTTATCTATTGCCAGTTTTGTTTTGTTTTGTTTTCAAATACCATAATATCTTCTCCAATAAAGTATCTCTTCTTTATTCGTTGTTTTGTTACGGTGGATTCAAGTAAAATATATGTCTCTTTTGTTCTAAAAATCTGAAGACTGCAAATAATAAGACTACATCTTATTGATATCCTTTGGTCATTTACACTTACCAATATTTTAATATTGGAGTTACATCTTTTGAATTTTCATACTCTGCTTTTAATGCATTAAATATAACATCTACAGTGGATCTTCATTATGGAAACATCTGTGTAAATTTTAACAGTTACTCTTCTTTACACATTGGACAATCATTGAAGTGAGATCTTGAAGGTCAATCAAGTTCCTTTGACATCTGCCTGAGTCTTGTGATTAGATGTCGTTAAAGAAGCAAGGAACTAGATAAGGAATTGCGATGGCATTGAAATTTAGAAGCAGAAAATATATTTTGGGAAGTTTGTTCCTAATGTTATTCTGCACAGCAACAAATGAGTGTGACATCAATAATTATCCTTGGTTTTACTCAATGGGATCAGAGCCACTGGTTGGTAACCCCTGAAATGTTTTCTGAATATTATTACCATAAGAAATATTTTTTTAAGATGGAAACTGGTCTTCACACTGGATCAAAACTTTATTTAAAAAAAAACTGTTATACTAAAGAGAATTTTCCATTCAAGAGCAGTAAAGGAAACACCAAACTTATATTCTGCCTTACTTGGATATACTTTTAATCCCTATATAGATTTAAAAAGAAAGCGAAAATAGTAATTTAGATCACAGCATAGAGGACAATTTAGGAAAAAATGCTTATTTAGTAAAGACACAATTTAATGGTCAGAATTCTCTTTAGAGTTGATTGATTTCTAAAGTTCAGATCCAGAAGACATGATCCATCCTCTTACATTATACTCAGTTTATTGACTCAAAAGAATGGAACTGGAAATGACTGCAAAAGGTTCATAAACTTTAATAGATAACAAGCTACATAGAGGCAACTCTGAGAATCAGTTTCCAGGTTCTTAGTCAAGTGTTCTATTACAATACGCTGCTTTGACTCCTTGTAACCCATCCCTCACATAAACCTTCCTTGCTTATTTAACATAGACCCCTGAATATTCCTTTAATTGTGTTTTTTAGCCATTATCATCTGTTAGAAAATACAATTAACATTAAATTCCTCATGATGCAACCTATGCTCATTTTGTTCTTTTTTAAAAAAAACTTTAGACATACTGACAAGTAGCATAAACTTAAATATCTTCTTTTCTTCCTTTAATCTAAGTGATATTCTAGTTTATGATACTAAACTTGCTTCACACTTCTTTTACTTTGTAAGATCTTGAAATCAATATAGAAATGTTATTTAATGATTTTCAGTGTAAAGTATGTGACTCTTTTTCTGTCTTTGTAAAATATATGTAATATAGGTAATAGCATCCCTGTCTGTAATGCTTATGGTAACAAATGTTATATATAAAGTATTTTTATCTAATCTCTAGAGTATACTCTGGTTGACAGATTTTCTTTTTAATTTTGCCATCTTCTATTGACAACAATATGTCACAGATTTTTTTATTCATTTCAAATAAATCATTTCTTCCCACCAAAATTTTCATTTTGTCCTGACTTCGTGCTTTTTTAGATTAACATTCTACCTAGAAAGCATTCCATCTACTTTATATATTCCTGGTACATAACTGCAGGTTAGAAAAAATTTTTTTGAGTGAAATAAGAAAAAGAGGAAGGGATATAACATTTACTTAGTGTCATTGTATCAGGCACCACCATGCTTTATTACTACCTTGTTACAAACTAGGCAGATTCCCAGGTAAAATAATTTGTACATGACAACAGTTAAGAAGCAGCAGATCCAAGATTTTAACTCCAGTCTTTCTGACTCTAAAGCTGCTTTCTACTTCACCAACCTGCCTTGGTAGAAGTACGTAATCTACAAATCTTTTGCAGTGATTTCTTAATATTAAAATAAATAAAATAGATCTGGTAGTACTATGAATGGTGATTCTATTTCTGCACCAAATCTTGCATTTAACCTATTCTTATCATACCTCCCACTATTTTTCTATTTCAGGCATTTGTTACACCCCATTTAGATTTCCATAATAACCCCTTAATGATTCTCCTCTCTCTCTGGTTCCCTTCTATACTGAAGTAATGTTCCCAAAGCATATCTTTTATCATGTCATTCTTCTGTTTGAAAGTGTTTCAAGGTTTCTAATTATCTACATGACAAAATTTAGTTTATACTCTTCATTGACGTGGTCTCACTGTGCTCCCTCAAACACCTCTGCTGAACTCTTTACATCTTTGGGAGTTAATCATCCCTTTTCCAAATTCATACTTTGCTTTCTCTGCTCACTCCACCTGGAATAATCCCTCCTTTTCCCATCATTTATAGAAATGCTTTTCACCCGAAAGTGAAATGCTTCTTATTCAATAAATACAGCTCAGGACCCCACCTGGAAGTATTCTCTCCTGCCTCTGTTTCCATAGAGCTTTGTAGCTAGGTGACAACTAAAGTTATTGAGGATGTTTAGACTCTACAAGAATTTGCTGTGACAACTGTCTTCAGATATTAGAAGAGCACTCAGCTGGAAGAAGGGTAGGCTCTGGGAAGAACAAGAACCAGATGGATATATTATGGTGGGATAGGTTGCAGCAACTTTAGTATCTGCTTCAAGAAACAGTGAATTATTTCTTCAAAGGAAGCATTTCAGCAAACTCTGGATGTTCCCTGAGTGTGGATATCATAGGATTTATGATTCAATCACCATTATTTATCTTATAGTAGTTTGTGTTCATGGTATTTTCCCTACTAGACTTGAGCTCTTTAAGAGTAAGGACTTTAAAAAAAAAAAAAAGAATAAGGACTTTTGATTATAGGTGTGTCTCTCATCGTGTTTATTGGTTTGGCTTTGTTACACCAAGAAAATATGAGCACACACCCCTAGTACCACATGGTGTAAATATAAAATAGATTTTATTAGGAGAAAAACTTTCAAGCAAAGAAATAGCAAAGTGTACCATCTTTAAAGTCTCACAATCCCCAGTAGAAGTGGGGTTATATTGTGCCTAGCTTGGCTGTGTGCACCTTGCAAAGTGCTCAGCTGAAGAGGCTTCAGTGGTAAGATAAATCTAGGCAAGCATTACTTCCCTGCTGGAGGAACTGGCCTTGTTAGAAAGGAGGAGCCTCTGGATCACAGCCTCTAATATCAATCTATTCTTCTCTTGAGCTAAGACCTGCTGAGCTAATTTCTCGCTAAATTATCCAAAGCGAGGTAATGAGTCACCCAGGTCTGTTTCTTCATATACTTGCAATGCCTTTGCATGAAAACAAGTACTCCTTAACAGCAGTACTGAAAGAGAAAGAAGGTAAATAGATCTCTATCATGTTCATATTTTTATCTGACACAAGAAAAAAGAGTAGAAAATGGAAATAAACCTTTGGACTTTTGTATCCATTCAGAAACTAATAATTAATGTGCCCAGTAAGGAAGTGTGCCAATTCATCATCAGTTGTAAGAAACAGAAAACAGTTTGCAGATGACATGATACTATACGTAGAGAATCCTAAAGATGCTACCAGAAAACTACTAGAGCTAATCAATGAATTTGGTAAAGCAGCAGGATACAAAATTAATGCACAGAAATCTCTTGCATTCCTATACACTAATGATGAAAAATCTGAAAGAGAAATTGAGGAAATACTCACATTTACCACTGCAACCAAAAGAATATAATACCTAGGAATAAACCTACCAAGGGAGACAAAAGACCTGTATGCAGAAAACTATAAGACATTGATGAAAGAAATTAAAGATGATACAAATAGATGGAGAGATATACCATGTTCTTGGATTGGAAGAATCAACATTGTGAAAATGACTATACTACCCAAAGCAATCTACAGATTCAATGCAATCCCTATCAAACTACCAATGGCATTCTTCACAGAGCTGGAACAAAAAATTTCACAATTTGTATGGAAGCACAAAAGACCCCTAATAGCCAAAGCAATCTTGAGAACAAAAAATGGAGCTGGAGGAATCAGGCTCCCCAACTTCAAACTATACTACAAAGCTACGCTAATCAAGACAGTATGGAACTGGCACAAAAATAGAAATATAGATCTATGGTACAGGATAGAAAGCCCAGAGACAAACCCATGCACATGTGGTCACCTAATTTATGACAAAGGAGGCAAGAACATACAATGGAGAAAAGACAGTCTCTTCAATAAGTGGTGCTGGGAAAACTGGACAGCTACATATAGAAGAATGAAATTAGAACATTCCCTAACACCATACACAAAAATAAACTCAAAATGGATTAGAGACCTAAATGTAAGACCGGACACTATAAAACTCTTAGAGGAAAACAGGAAAAACACTCTTTGACATAACCCACAGCAAGATCTTTTTTGACCCACCTCCTAGAGTAATGAAAATAAAAACAAAAGTAAACAAATGGGACCTATTGAAACTTAAAACATTTTGAAGAGCAAAGGAAACCATAAACAAGACAAAAAGACAACCCTCAGAATGGGAGAAAATATTTGCAAATGAAGCAACGGACAAAGGACTAATCCCAAAATATACAAACAGCTCATGGAGCTCGGTATCAAAAAAAACAAAGAACTCAACTAAAGAAATGGGTGAAAGAACTAAATAGACGTTTCACCAAAGAAGACATACAGATGGCCAAGAGGCACATGAAAAGATGCTCAACGTCACTAATTATTAGAGAAATGCAAGTCAAAACTACAATGATGTATCACCTCACACTGGTTAGAATGGCCATCATCAAAAAGCTACAAACAATAAATGCTGGAGAGGGTGTGGAGAAAAGGGAACCCTCTTACACTGTTGGTGGGAATGTAAATTGATACAGCCACTATGGAGAACAGTACGGAGGTTCCTTAAAAAACTAAAAGTAGAACTACCATATGACCTAGCAATCCCACTACTGGGCATATACCCTGAGAAAACCATAATTCAAAAAGAGTCATGTACCACAATGTTCATTGCAGCACTATTTACAATAGCCAGGACATGGATACAACCTAAATGTCCAACGATAGATGAATGGATAAAGAAGATGTGGTACATATATACAATGGAATATTACTCAGACATAAAAAGGAACAAAATTGGGTCATTTGTAGAGATGTGGATGGACCTAGAGTCTGTCATACAGAGTGAAGTAAGTCAGAAAGAGAAAAACAAATATTGTATATTAACGCATATATGTGGAATCTAGAAAAATGGTACAGATGAACCTATTTGTAGGGCAAGAATAGAGATGTAGACGTAGAGAATGGACATGTGGACATGGGGGGGAGGGGAGGGTGGGATGAATTGGGAGATTAAATTTGACATAAATACACTACCATGTATAAAATAGATAGCTAGTGGGAACCTGCTGTGTAGCACAGGAAGCTCAGCTCTGTGATGACCTAGATGGGTGGGATGGGGGGTGTGTGGGAGGGAGGTCCAAGGGGGAGGGGATATATGTATACATAGAGCTGATTCACTTCATTGTACAGCAGAAACTAACACAACATTGTAAAGCAGTTTTACTCCAAAAAAAAAAAAAAAAAAGACCTGGGTTTGAGAGTTGAATGTGACTTTCTTTGCAAACTGAGGCAGGTCGTCTGAATTTTCTGTAACTTAGTTTCCTGCCTCACAGTGATATTGTGCAGAGACTCATACAAGTATGTTACGATATACTTTCTGTTTTTTGTTTTATGGAATCTTCCTCAAGAGACAACTCTATTTTCTCAAAATACTGCTCATGGTTTTAATGTTGTTTGAGGTAAAATAAGGAAATATAGGAGCCAGTTAGTGCCACAAGTTACCTATTCTAAGAACAAGCTTATTCTGAAAATTGCTGTCCTTCCATTGGCAAAATCACACATTTGCTTCTGTTGTGGGGTTGAGGTTGATCCAAGAAGCAGTAAATTTCGACTGTGGCTGCCACTTACTGCCAGCCTTCATCTCTTACTGCCTCCTAAACACATGCTTCACGCACAGTAAGGTTATTTAACACCGGTTCTTAGTTTTGCCAAGTGATCTTCAGTGACACAATTCCTGACAATAAAATAAAATAGAAGCCAAAAGACAAAACCAGCATGAAATCTGTAGGTAGCACGATACAACACTAGGACAATGGGGATGGGACTGGTAAAGGTCATTCTCTGGCTACACTATCAGTTGAAAATATATGGGAATGGTAATAGTAAATTACAGCTGGAGAGGAGTTGGCCTTCACTTATTCTATGTCGTGGTGGGAAATGGGGTGGGAATTGACAGGTGAGTAGTAGAGGGAGGGGAAGAACAGTAAAGGAGACTAGAGAGACTGGGCGGAACATGAGGAATGGGAGGACAAACAGTATAGGCATCCAAGCGCAACTGAGATTTAATTAGATTCTATTTTAGATTATGTCAAATAACACTTTTACCCATGTAGCAATTGGGAACTGACATTTAATTAGTGAATGACAAGCAAGATATAGCAAGGTGACATGGAACCACTAAAGAATAAAGCCATCATTATTTCTCTCGCAGTTTATACTTGCAAAAATTTTGTATTGTCCTTTATTAAACCTTTGAAATATTACTGTGAGAAAGATGGATAACGAGAACTAGCTATTGACTCTCTCTTGTGGGCTAAACAAAAGGAAATTGGCTTAATTGTAGTCAAGTAAAAATGTCTTGGCTAAAAAGCCCATATCTGTGCTAAAAAGTATTCCTAAATGAATTGCCCTTTCAGTAAACAGCTATTGAACCTACTAATTTTTATCTTTACAATACATCAGCTTTAAGCCAGGGTGATTACATTGGAAGACCCAGGGTTGAACACAGACGTAGAAGGCAAAGGCAGCTTTCTACACTGTATGTTTAACACTCGCTTGCCCTCGAATTCTTCCCAAAAGACTGCCACATTTCCTGAAATTTTCACATTTTTGACTCTTTGGGATGAGTCACTGAGGACCCCCACTGTGGAAAATTGTATCTGGACTACACTGTACTTAATTTTAGCCATCTGCATTCACCTAATTTTTTTAAGAATAATTCCCAATCATCTAAAAAAATTCCAAGAGAATGGAACGTGGGAGTGGGGAAGTGAATGAAGAATTGTTTAAGACAAAAGTTACCAGGTAAAATTCCCCAGTGGTGGCTTGTGAGCATGGAAATCCCTAGAGAAGGAGGCCATCCATTTGAGATTACAAAGAACATGTCCAGTAATTGAATTATTCACTCAACAAATATTTATTGAGCCCATATAATAATGCAGAAGACACTGTCCTTGGTGCTGGGGCTAGGGTAGTTAATAAAACAGACAAAAATCCCTGTCTTCATGGACCTTTCATTCTAATGGGGAAGACAGACAAAAAACAATGATAAATGAGCCAACTATATATATATAGAGAGAGAGACAGAGAGGCAGAGAGACACAGAGACACAGATAGAATGTGTGTTAAATATTGACATGGGTTAAGGAGAAAAAGAAAGCAGGGCAAGGGGACAAGAAGTTGTGTGTACGTGTGCTTCCCAGAGAGGAGCTTGTAATTTTAGAGAAGAAAGTTGTTGTTGATTTTTTTTTTTTTTTTTTTTTTTTGTGGTATGCGGGCCTCTCACTGTCGTGGCCTCTCCCGTTGCAGAGCACAGGCTCCGGACGCGCAGGCTCAGCGGCCATGGCTCACGGGCCCAGCCGCTCCGCGGCATGTGGGATCCTCCCGGAC